>NW_027905642.1:0-12884 GCF_054177405.1 Leptonychotes weddellii | reverse complement strand
AAAAATAATGATGTAATGTATGGTTATTAACATAACATAATAAAAAAAAGAGATTATGAACTCTGAGAAACAAACTGAGGGTTCTAGAGGGGAGGGGGTGGGGGGATGGGTTAGCCTGGTGTTGGGTATTAAAGAGGGCACATATTGAATGGAGCACTGGGTGTTATATGCAAACAGTGAATCATGGAACACTACAACAAAAACTAATTATGTATTGTATGGTAATTTACATAACATAATAAAATAAAATTTTTAAAAATTCAAAAAAAACCTAATTATGTAACGTATGGTGATCAACATAATAAAAAAGGCAATAAATAAATAAATAAATAAATAAAATCTTAAAAAAAAAAGAGACTGTACAGAAGAGCAGGAATCAAGAGAATATACTGTTGAATCAAACAGACCCAGATTTTAATTCTAGTTCTGTTACTTGTTTGTTGTAGACCCTGGGCAAGTTGCAAGTTTATTAAACATCAGCTTTCTAGCCCTTTATTATTTTTTTCCCTAGCCCTTTAAATAAAGATGTGATCAAAACATCTACTTCAGTCAGGCAGGATCTAATCAGTAAAACAGAAACCACTTTACATATTTACAAGAGAAATAAGTTAATATAGAGCGTTGGTCCAGAGATGATGGAGAAGCTGAGAATCAACAAAATACTGAAGTAACTCAGAAATTATCAACTACTAGAAGCCATTCCCACCTCTAGGCTGGAGGAATAAAATGAAGAGGGGCCCTTGGGGAAGTTGGAAATGCCAACTATCAAAAAAAAAAAAAAAAAAAAAGAAATGCCAACTATCTGCAGAAGCAAGAACTTCAGGAGAAAAACAGTCATTCTTAATATGTGTCAACTTTAAATTTGCTCTCTCCTCTCCTTTAGCCTTGTCCAAGCAATAATATCCATGAAATCAAATCTCTGAAATGGGACTTATTTTTTCTGATCCAGTTAAAATAAGTTCACAACTTTCAAAAATAAAAGTGTTTCTAATGCTTATTAAAACAACTACATAATTTTTAATATGAAAACATTTGTTCCAACTTTGTGAAGCACTGAGACATTTAACAAGTCTAGTATTGGGTTCTTATAATAAGCATGCACCCATTAATAGGTAGCTATTATTATTATTATTATTAGCAATTGTGTAGCCTGAGAGTGGGGAATCAGGCTCTGGTTGTGGATTTGGAGTAGGAGCAGGGCATGTCAAACATAGGTACAAAGCATTTGTTAAGACAGGGACTTGAGTATAAGGAGCTTGAGAGAAACCCAGAATGGAAAATGAAACAAAGATTTAGGCTCGGTCTCATGAACTTTTGGGACTTCATCAAGATAGAAAGCTTCTGCACAACAAAGGAAACAGTCAATAAAACCAAGAGGCAACCCACAGAATGGGATAAGATATTTGCAAATGACAGATATTTGCAAATGACAGATATTTGCAAATGACAGATCTATAAAGAACTTCTCAAACTCAAACTCAACACCCAAAAAACAAATAATCCAGTCAAAAAATGGGCAGAAGACATGAACAGACACTTCTCCAAAGAAGACATACAAATGGCTAACAGACACATGAAAAAATGTTCAACATTACTAGCCATCTGGGAAATTCACATCAAAACCACAATGAGATACCACCTTATACCTATTAGAATGGCAAAAATTAACAAGGCAGGAAACAACAAATGTTGCCAAAGATGTGGATAAAGGGGAACCCTCTTACACTGTTGGTGGGAATGCAAGCTGGTACAGCCACTCTGGAAAACAGTATTGAGGTTCCTCAAAAAGTTAAAAATAGAGCTACCCTATGACCCAACAATTGCACTACTAGGTATTTACCCCCAAAGATACAGATATAGTGAAAAGAAGGGACACATGCACCCCAATGTTCATAGCAGCAATGTCCACAATAGCCAAACTGTGGAAGGAGCTGAGATGCCCTTCAACAGATGAATGGATAAAGAAGATGTGGTCCATATATACAATGGAATATTACTCAGCCATCAGAAAGGATGAATACCCACCCTTTGCACTGTCATGGATGGAACTGGAGGGGATTATGCTAAGTGAAATAAGTCAAGCAGAAAAAGACAATTATCATATGGTTTCACTCATATGTGGAACATAAAGAATAGCATGAAGGACATTAGGAGAAGAAGGGAAAAATGAAGGGGGTAATCAGAGGGGGAGAAAAATCATGAGAGACTATGGACTCTGGGAAACAAACTGAGGGTTTCAGAGGGGAGGGAGGTTAGGGGATGGGGTAGCCGGGTGATGGGTATTAAGGGGGGCACATGTTGTGATTAGCACTGGGTGTTATACGCAACTAATGAATCACTGAACACTATATCAAAAACTAATGATATACTATATGGTGGCTAACTGAACATAAAACAAAACAGAGAGAAGCTACTTTCTCGAAATAAGTAATACGGTTGCATCTTCCAAGATACTGAAATCTTTTTTTTTATTTTATTTTTTTTAAAGATTTTTTTTTAAATTTATTTATTAGAGAGAGAGAGAGTGAGAGAGAGAGCGCAAGAGGGGGAAGGGTTAGAGGGAGAAGCAGACTCCCCGCCGAGCAGGGAGCCCGATGTGGGACTCGATCCCAGGACTCCAGGATCATGACCTGAGCCGAAGGCAGTCGCTTAACCAACTGAGCCACCCAGGCGCCCCAAGATACTGAAATCTTAAGAACAAGATTGGTTCTCGTTCTTGAGTAGAACTTAACCTAAAGATAGGGTGCAGAAGACATTATCCAAAGAGAAAGAAGAAATACAGCCAGGAGAACAAGTAGATGATTACATTCACATCGATGGGGAAGAGAAAAAAAACTATCAACAAAACGGCCTGACCGTGTTGTAACCAAATAATATCAACTTTGAGAGGTTAACCAAAGCGGATGGAATCAGTATTAGAATGTGAGCCTCACAGTACAGAGCCCTGTTCTCCAAATCAAGCCACCTCACTAAGCTTCACCTGCCTGTGTTTAACGGCATGAACACGAAAGTTTTAAGCAAGGTTTGTCCTTGGTATATGTGTTAAACAAGCAAAAAGAATCTGAGACCCAACCAATAATCATTACCAAATCAATCTTTCTATTGACTAGATATCACATATCCAACAAAATAGATGTTTTAAAATAACCCCTAAGGTTTTGTGTTACTTTCTATTAAAATGCCAGTGCAATTACATCTCAAATAAATACAAACATGCTAAAGAGCTCCCATCACCTTACATGCAGCATAAAGTAGCATCCAACTAGAAGATGATGCCTTAGAAGGGAATAAAACTACACAAAATCATAACAACTCGAATACCATTCTGAGACAGGAATGTATCTGTAGGTAAAGAGGACTTTAAGACCGTATTCATCAGAAAGGAAAAAAAGGTCAGCATTACATGGAATAAAAAGTGGCCTTTCCATGGAGACTCCTGAACCTAATTTATCTTGCTTTACTAAGACAGGAAACGCACTACAATGTTCAGGATGGGGCAAAATGACAATTTAATGATTATGGAACATCTTTCACTTTCCATGGTAAGTGAACAATCTCAACATCAAAGGCAGAGCTGGTAGCCTTTTGGAAAATGGAACGCCGTTTTGCTTTCCTTTTCACTTTTTACTACATCAATGAACTTTAACATCTTCTCTGGCTTTATTTTTCCATTTTCATTTAGCTTTGACACAAAACAGACCTGACTTTAAGTGTGCTATGCAAAGTAACAATTTATGTTGGAAACTATAAATGGATGGGACAGAACCACTTTTGTATCTGTTACATTTTAATGACTTTAAATATATCCAGCTGAACAAAGCTCAGACCTTCACTATTACAGGTGAGGGTAGCTTGACATGACAGACATCTTATTTCGCCAACCCCCTCATAAAGAGAAATATACAAACTGCTATCTCTAAGACACGCCATTCTCCCAACTCACTAATTCTTCTATCATGCTATCAGCACTATCAATTTTTAGAGCTGTTTTTATATCAACAGTTCTTTATGTTTTTCCCCAGGCATCATTTGCTAATTTTAGGGA
The DNA here is from genome assembly GCF_054177405.1 of Leptonychotes weddellii. Classification (NCBI taxonomy): domain Eukaryota; kingdom Metazoa; phylum Chordata; class Mammalia; order Carnivora; family Phocidae; genus Leptonychotes; species Leptonychotes weddellii. Next base: position 8,839 of record NW_027905642.1, on the reverse strand, counting down.
GGGAAAAAAGCCCTAATACTGGACTCAGAGAAGAAATTCATTTAAGATAATTATGAATTTCCATTATCTTTGCTTTTCTAATATTGAGCACCACCACCAACAACAAATCTTATTTAAAGAAAAACTCTCATACAATGGAATTTTAGGGTTAATAAGCTTTTCTCTAGATGAAAGGCTTGGCTATAACTTGCTACCAACAATCCTGATAAGTAGAGTGCATATGGCACACTTGTATTAATGAATTAAGGCAATGAGGTGAAATTTGGGGGAGGGGACACTGTTCTGTTGTTTTACCAAAATTAACCTCAAACCTGCACAGGTTTTACAAATACTTGCATTGTAGACAATGAAATTTTACCTAAGGGTGAAACCAAAGTACAATGAATACTGTGAATTCATGAGGCAAGCATGGTAATTGCCTTTTTACAGATGTTCAAGTCCCAGGTTTAAGCCCTCAACTTGTCCCATCTCCTACTCCATCTCCTTCTGTTGATCCCTGAAATTAGCAACTATCAAAAATTAGGAGGGAAGATGAATGTTTCCCCAGATTCTAGAAAAAAGATGGCAGATTTCCTCCCCACTTCCTTTAACCCTATATATTATGAAATCGGCATCCACATTTAAGTGAGAAAAAAGACCTCTTATCTTGCTTATTTTCCTTTTTGGAATTATGAGCCATTTTATGTTGAGATGTTAAAGTGATGTGGAAGTATCATCACTTGGCACTTTCTTTTGGGATTAGAATGCCTTTACTTTAGGAAGCTCTTTTTGACTCATTTCCTAAGAGCAGCAAGAAAGAGGAAATGGGGAGCTGGCTACTTAACTGGTGTTCTAGGATTTTAGAGAAAGGAACATAATGAGTACTCCAAGATTTTCTTCTATACTGTCCAAGACAGCCTGCTAGAGTTGAAAAGTAAATAGAAATTTGAATATGGTGTATCAATCAGCTTTTGCTGTGACAATGCTACCTAACAAACATCTCAGTGTCTTATATCCAACAGTTAATTCATGCTCACAGATATTCAGGTAAGCTGTGGTTCAGAAGAAGTTATCTAGGCTTCTCTGGGCCAGACTAGACTCCCAGTTTTAGATCAGGTTCAGGTTTGCTCCACATGTCTTCCTTCCAGGACCCAGGCAGAAGGAACAATGACCACCTGAGGCAAGATCTTTTCATGGCAAAGACCAGAGCTCCAAGAGAGCTAATGGAAGCTTATCAAGCTTCTTAAAGCCTCAGTTTGGAACTACACACTACCACTTCTGCTCACATCCCATTTGCCAAGTCATGAGGCCAAACCCAAACTCAGTAGAGAAAAAAACACTCTACCCTATGGAGAATCCATGAAAAGGGCTGGAGGAGAGAAAGAATTATGAACAAATAATACAGTCTAGTATGCTTGACTTTGGGGCTCCATTTCTACTTATCATGGCGTTCTGTTTCTGATATTCATAGATGGGGTCCAGAAGGTCATAGGAACCTGCAGGAATTTTTCATGGAATCTGTATATTTATGTAACTTCTTTATTCTCTAAGACATCCTTTATTGCTCTTCCTCAAAAGAGATAAGGAACCTCAACTTTAGACACAACTAGCTTTAAGGCTGAATACATATGGTAAGCTGAAAAATCTACTCCCCAACAATACACCAGCATGGTAATTGCCTGTTTTACAGGAAATTTACTAGTCCTTGGAACCTATAAATATTACCTTATTTGGAAAAAGGATCTTTGCAGATGTGATTAAGTTGAAGATTTTAAGATGGAGATTGTACCCTAGATTATCCAGGTGGGCCCTTAATGCAATCACATGTGTTCTTATAAGAGAGAGGCAGACAAACACAGAGGAGGTAGCAATGTGAAGACAGAGGCAGAGATAAGAGTGATGTGGCCACAATCCAAGAAATGCCAGCAGCCACCAGAAGGTGAAAGAGGCAGGGGACAGATTCTCCCCTAGAGCCTCTGAAGAAAGCACAGCCCTGTAGACATATTGATTTTGGTCCAGGAAAACTGATTTTGTTCTTCTGGTCTTCAGAACTGTGAGAAAATAAATTTCTGTTAAGCCACCAAGTTTGTGGTAATTTATTACAATAATCATAGGAAACTAATACAATGCCTTCCTTCAATTTTTGCCTTCTTTAAAGAAATTCTAATGTTGAAGGATGTAATATTCAGGTAAGTTAAATTTCCAAGAAAGGGGGAAAACAGAAGTAATGCCCTAAAGTTCACAGTTTGATCACAGGCCAATAGTTAATGAGCTGTGAAAATCTCTATTTCATTCTGGGCAAGTTTTTACATCTCTACATTATATTCTAAACTAACAAGTCCCTTGTTAGAATTACCAGCAAGAAAACCCAAGAGAGGATCAGAGATTTAAAAAAAATGAGGATGTAGAGAAAAGGGAACCCTTGTGCACTTTTGGTGGGAATGTAAATTGGTGCAACCACTATGGAAAACAGTATGGAGGTTCCTCAAAAAATTAAAAATAGAAATACCTTATAACCCAGTAATTCCACTGCTGGGTATAACCCAAAGAAAATGAAAACACTAATTCGAAAAGATACATGCACCCCTAATGTTTACTGCAGCATTCTTTACAATAGCCAAGATATGGAAGCAACCGTGTCTACTGATAGATGAATGGGTAAAGAGGATGTGATATCTCCCCCTCTCTCCCTCTCTCTCTCTCTTTCTCTCTCCCCTGTCACATGCGGAATTTTACTTAGCCATAAGAAAGAATGAAATCTTGCCATTAGTGACAATATGGATGGACCAAAGGGTATTACACTAAATGAAATAAGTCAGACAGAGAAGGACAAATACCATATGTGGAATCTGAAAAACAAAACAAATGAACAACAAAAAAAGCAGAAACACACTCATAAATACAGAGAACAAACTGCCAGAGGGGAGGTAGGTGAAGGGATGGGCAAAAAAGGTGAAGGACATTAAGAGGTACAAACTTCCAGTTATAAAATAAATAAGTTACAGGGATGAAAAGTACAGCACAGGGAATATAGTCAAGAATATTGTAATAAATTTGTATGGTGACAGATGGTAACTACACTCATGGTGGTGAGCTTGTATAATGTACAGAATTGTTGAAGCACTATGTCATACACCTGAAACTAATATAACATTGTGTGTCAACCATACTTCAATTTTTAAAAACAGGAAAAAATTTGACCATCCCATAATGAGATGCCACTTAAACCTAGAATGGTTACAATTACAAATACTGATGATATCAAGAATTGACAAGCATGTGGAACAACTGAAACCCTCAGAGATTATCTGTGAACAACCACTCTGGAAAACAATTTGGGAGTTACTTACAAAGTTGAACATAACCAAGCAATTCTACCCCCTACGTATTTACTCAAGAGAAATCAAAACATATGTCCACAAAAAGAATTGTAAATAAAAGTTCATAGAATCTTAATTTACAATATCCCGAAACTGGGAACAACAAATATCCATTAGATATGTTTACATAATAGAATACTACACAGTGATGCAAAGGAACTAAATACTGATATGCAGAACAAAACAGGTGAATTCTTTTCCTGAAGGATTCTCAAAGCATCCCATGGTTTCCACTTCGGAGGAAATGTTAAACTGGAGTATAAGTTTGGATATTTACATTATCTTGAGTGAAAGAAGTGAAACTTAAAAGTGAATATATTCTATGATTTCATTTGTGTGAAATTCTAAGACAGGCAAAGTTAATCTATGGTGATAGAAATCAGATCAGTGGTTGCCTAGGGCAGGGGTTAGGAATGACTGCAAAGAGACAACAGGAACTTTCTGGACTGATAAAATTACTATATTTCCTAATTGATAGGACACTTGTATACATTAGCCTAACTCATCAAACTCTACACTTAATATCTGGCATTTTATTGTATGTAAATTATACTTCAATAAAGTGATTGTTAAGTACCTTTCTGAAAATACTAACACTAATATGAGTGTTAGTATTCAAATGAGTTTGAAAGCAAAGCTCTCAGATTTTATCAGCTGGATTTGATTAAAGAATCCTATTCTTCATCCTAATAAAAAGTTCAATATGACTGGCAGGGAGAGAATAAACAAGTAAGTCACAGGTATCTCAGAGTTCCATAGCATTTTGGGTCCACACTGGCTCCAGGACTGGCCCCTATAAGGACAGCTACATGTGGTAAAGCAGAGAGTAGAGCAGAGTGACTGAGCGTGGGCAGGGACCTGAGGCTCCAGCTTCGGACCTCACCACCAGCCTCAGCCAGCAACACTGTCATTATGCCACTTTCCCTAGTGTGGAATGCCTTTGAAGACATTTCCTGCAAAGCTTTCAAGTTCCAAAGAGAAAAACAGTTTTAATACTGAGCCAGTGCTTGCTCGCCAGTATATAATTGTATTGCCTTCTTTTCCTGAAGGATTTGCAAGGTCTCCCATGGTTTCTTCTTTCAAAGGAAATGTTAGTCTGAGGCATAAGTTTGGATGTTTACATTGGTTTTTACAGTGTTGTTTGACTATTTCAGATATAATTAACCACCTTCATCTTCATCCTGAAATACTTCAGAAACTGTTTTATAACTAATTAGAGGTCTCTCTGTTAGGCCATTATCCCTTTAAAATAGCTCATTTGATTCCTAAAGTTTCAATTAATTTGATTATATTTTGCATACTTTCCTAATGTCTAGTTGTCCAATGGGATCAACTGTTCTTTTCATCTAATGCTCTTTTGGGGGAGTTTTAAATTTCTACTCTTTGCTTTAAGGAGAAAAGAAGTTCTGTAAGTTACCAGCCAACAATATAAACTACTTGATAAGTTGACTGTGCATTTAAAAACCCTTGCACATACTTCAGATAGAGGCAGACTACTAGAACCCTAATAGACACATGGAATTGATCATTAAAAGGGCCGTCGTCAAAGCTTTCCATAAATTTGACATGGAAATTACACACACAGGTATTTGTTGCTCCATGCTTTCTCCTCCTCAATCACACTAAGTCACATATCAATTTGATATTTTAGGAAGTGAACCCTCCAATCCTTATTTATAGTGCAGTAGACAAGCTGTGGAACAACTATGACAACAGTGGTTAAGACAGCCTTCTTCTGAATTCTGTTCTTTGCAGTTGTAAATCAGAGTTTACATAGAGAAGACAATTAAGAGAAGCCATAATTAAGAATGCCCTAGGAGAAATTTCCAGAAAGAAATAAAAGAAAAAAAAATAGAAAACCAAAACACTGTTTTGAAGCAACCATGCAAAAGGAAACATCAAAAAAGGCAGTTAGACAATTTATTCAGAAAATCAAGAGGGAAAGTCTGTTCCAGAAGGCTTTCAGGTTATAAGTCTAAGATTAGAGACAATCACATTTTTTTCATATACACAAAGTGAAGAGATAGATATTTAATATACTTCACAGTAGCTCTACTATCATCCTTCCCCTGGAGAAAAGAAAGCCCAGACTAAAATTGCAGCTAATATTTTATGTGTGTTTATTTTATATCTGTCATGTTATTCCCAGTGCAAACTACCACCAGTGAAAACCAAAAGCAAATGGCAAATAAAATAGAGCTACTCCTCCCAACGTTTATAATGTCTCAATTTTTTCTTTAAGATTTTATTTATTCACTTGAGAGAGAGACAGAGACAGAGAGAGCACAAGCAGGGGGAGAGGCAGAGGGAGAGGGAGAAGCAGACTCCCTACTGAGCTGGGAGCCCGACATGGGGTTCGATCCCAGCACCTTGAGATCATGACCTGAGCCGAAGGCAGAGGCCCAACCATCGGAGCCACCCAGGCTCCCCCAATGCTTAATTTTTAAGACTGGAAAAGGCAATCTCTTTTATTAGAGAAGTTGATCCCAGACCTCTTTCAGTCTTACTTGTTAAAACATAGATTGCTGGGCCCAGTAATTTCTGATTCAATAGGTTTGCCTATCTAAGAAGTTCCTAAGCAATGCTGATGCTGCAGGTCCAGGGACCACAACACTTTGAAGAGCACTGTGATAGAGGTTAATGACACCTCTTTCCCCAATACTAATTTTTCCATCCCTACCTTTACCCTAACTCTTTTCCCAGACATGGCAATATGCCCTTTGTTATAAGGATAATCAGGCAATAACACCCCCCCAGTTTGAGACACAGATGAATTACTGAATATAGGGTTGGGGGCTGCCATTGCTGGAGCCCTCCAGCTCTACAGGAAACATCCTTGACCTTTGGAGACAGGTTGCAAATCTGTGAAAAGGAAACCTACCAACCTCCACCAATCTCTACACCTTCAGATGATGTAAAGCATACCACCCAAGAAAGAAAAAAAAACCTGGAATGTGCCACTGCAGTGGAATTCTGAACATCACTGAGAAAATTGTACAAGAAGATGGAGATAATCTAATGAACTCAAAGATAAAATTCTAGATGGCTCTATGCCACAAAAAATAACCTGTTACAATTAAAAGCAAATTAAATCAAACTGTCTGGGCTTAATTGAGGTGACTCTGAAAGTTCCTTTTCAACAAACATGGTGCTTTCAGCCTGTGAGAATGAAACTGTCCAGTCTCTTGAAACTAAGTGAAACCCCCGCCTCTTCTGTCCTTCAAGCAAGAGGGTATAAAGCTTCCTCTGAATGGCATTAAGGCAGAAGGATATTACAAAGTAGGGAGGCCAATTCCAAGGAATTCTAAATGTCACCCAACTCATATATAAGGAAATATCTATTTGTAGCCAACCAATATTGCATATTCTTTGGTAGTTATGAGGGTTGGTTGCATGAAAATGCTGCAGAACCAGCAGCATACAGGTGATTACAAAACCTGGTGGTGACATCCTTCTAATACACATGCAAACACAATTGTTAAGTAATGTGTGAGAAAGCCAACTTAGGACGATTGGGAAAACAGTTTCCAAGAAAATCTAAGCAGACCTGAAACATCTATGCAGATAATCAATACCTATCATCCAAAGATCCCCATTGTTTTTCCTCACATTTCATTTCTCTTCACTGCTTTCAAGTCCTCCATCATTTTAATCCAATGACATCTGTGCAAAGGAAGGGGAGAATCAGAGAAAATAAAAGATGGGAAGAGGAAGATAAAGCTCAATGACCCCTGGAATCAACCTTGAGACCAGATCTCCCTCAAGGCTTCCATTCATGCCATACCCCCTGGATTCTGAGAAGATGCATGAACAGGCAGACAAACATTAGGGGCCATAAATAAGCTAATACAACTTTCTGGAGAAAATGGAGGGGGCTGAGAGAAAGCTATGTGTCTTCAAATCAGAGAAGCAAATTAACACAACTGTTCTGCCAATGCTTGCTTTCCTGCTGGCTGTCAGAAGCTGTACCTCAGGCCTGAACTTGCCTGGACAAGGGTGGCTCTTGGTGGCTCAGCCTGTGTCCAGAGGATTTGTCTATTAGTCACAAATTTGGTCTCCATGCGTGTCTGAGAAAGAGCCATGATTCATCTTGACAACTGTCAGTACATTTCCTCAAATGGGAACAGGGAGAGATGAGCAACCTGGTGCCGGAAAAGAACACAAAAGAGCTAATGCCACTTCCCATAACACTTTCAAGGTTTGAACCAGAAGAGTTTATGTGGCAAGAACATTGGGGCAGGAGCGGCCCAGCAGAAAATGGCCATGTCAGCACACTTTCAAAGTCCTGCCATTCAGATACAAGAACAAACAACATTAGCTCGGAAGGCCTGGAACATATTCCCATGAATAAAATGTTATGTTTCTCCATATTATTCTTTCTTCTCCAAACAGCTCTCACTTCATGTTTCAAACAAATTTATTTTTGTTTCATAATTAATTTCATAATTCTGCACACCCAACTCCAATATTATACTTAGAAAAAAATGTATACCTATGACCCACAAATTCCACACTTAGGAATATTCCCAAGAGAACTGTAACATATGTTCACTAGAAGATAGGCAATAGAATGTTCAGAGCAGCATTATTCCTAATAGCCCTGAAGTGGAAACTGCCCAAATGTACATCACCAGTGTAAAGGATAAGTCATGTATATTTATACAATGGACTACTATACAGCAGTGAGAATGATATAGATGAATCTCATCAACATAATGTTGAGCAAAAGAAGCCAGACCCTAAAGAGTAATACTGTATGATTCATTTTATATAAAGACAAAAATAAACAAAATCAAACTATGTTATTAGATATTAGAAGACACATTACACTTGATCAAGGAGGGAGCAAGAGGAAAAGTTCTAGGACGCTGGAAAAGGACTGTCTCTTGAGCTGAGTGTTGGTTGCATGTGTGTTCAGTTTATAAAATGCATCAAGCTATCTGCTTATGATATCTTCACTTTTCTGAATGTGAATCTCACTTCAATAAAAAACTAACATACACACACACACACACATACACACACAAATAAACACCAAAAATACCTACTAGGTCATCACTGTCAAGATCTGTAAACTTTAGAATATGAACATAGTGAGCAGTGCAAATAAAAAATACTGTAAGAATTCACCACTTAGATCAGCCTGTCCCAATTGTCATATCAGTATAATAGAGCAAATTGCCATGTAGCATAAAGGATTAGTCCCCTGCATTATTGTCCTTAAGTGTCTGACACCAGTGAAGATAATTCTGATCACACAAATTCAGGATGTGATGCATAAGACATACCCATGAAATGAGGGACAGACTATACAGTATAGAATGCCTTTCTCCCAAGATTTCCCAAGAAAAATAAAATACGTTTCTCATTGTCTCTCTTTCTTCTATCCTTAGATCCCATTTCAAAGATAAAGTATAATCAGAGGAGACATCCTACCAGTAGAAAACTCATTTTGCCTAGATCCATAACAAATAGGTCAA
>NW_027905641.1:0-235 GCF_054177405.1 Leptonychotes weddellii | reverse complement strand
TATTTGCTTTATCCTCTTTTTCTCTTTATTTTTTCTGTACCTTTTAAGAGTAAGATATAGACATGCCCCTTTACTTGTAAATAATTTTGGATGCATTTCCTAAAACCAAACAATTCTTGTACATAACCACATACAATGATCAAAATCAGGAAATTAACAACTCATTAGAAAACCTAATTTATAGACCTTATTCCGTTTTCACCAATTGTCCCAATAATGTGCATTATAGAAAAAG
>NW_027905640.1:0-235 GCF_054177405.1 Leptonychotes weddellii | reverse complement strand
TGGCAGAACTAGGATGGGCTCCAGGTGGAAGGGAGAAGAATTGGTTATGTGGTATAGCTCCATCATTTGAAGTATACGGCAATGATAACCATTAGGTTTTGAGATTGTCCAGCTTGGGTGTGCTGTTTTGGAAGCCTTGCAAAGAGGAAATGACAGGTTGAAGTCAAACAAGTGTCATCTTCGTACACTCTGTAAAACCACATGGTCTATTAAGTACCACTTAAAGATCATTTTT
>NW_027905639.1:0-235 GCF_054177405.1 Leptonychotes weddellii | reverse complement strand
GATAAAGGGTTAGTATCCAAAATCTATAAAGAACTTACCAAACTTAACACCCAAAGAACAAATATCTAATCAAGAAATGGGCAGAAGACATGAACAGATATTTCTCCAAAGAATACATCCCAAATGGCCAATAGACACGAAAAAATGTTCAATGTCACTCGGCGTCAGGGAAATGCAAATCAAAACCACAATGAGATACCACCTCACACCAGTCAGAATGGCTAAAATTAACAAG
>NW_027905638.1:0-235 GCF_054177405.1 Leptonychotes weddellii | reverse complement strand
GGGTGGCTCAGATGGTTAAGCGTCTGCCTTCAGCTTGGGTCATGATCCCAGGATCCTGGGATCAAGCCCCGCATCGAGATCCTGGCTCAGCGGGGAGCCTGCTTTTCCCTGTCCCTCTGCCTCTCCCCCTGCTCACACTCTCCCTCTCTCTCTCTCTGTATCTCTAGGTCTTAAATCAATAAATAAAATCTTTAAAAAATAGAAGTGGACAGAAGGACTTTCTGGAGGGCTGGGC
>NW_027905637.1:0-235 GCF_054177405.1 Leptonychotes weddellii | reverse complement strand
CGCCTGGGTGGCTCAGTTGGTTAAGCGACTGCCTTTGGCTCAGGTCATGATCCTGGAGTCCCTGGATCGAGTCCCGCATCAGGCTCCCTGCTCGGCAGGGAGTCTGCTTCTCCCTCTGACCCTCCCCCCTCTCATGTGCTTGCTCTCTCTCATTCTCTCTCTCTCAAATAAATAAATAAAATCTTAAAAAAAAAAAAAAAGACAGTCTCCCAAAGCCACTGTAATGACATGATTA
>NW_027905636.1:0-235 GCF_054177405.1 Leptonychotes weddellii | reverse complement strand
TAAGTGCGTAGAACTGTGCCTGGCACTTTGTAATCACTTATAAATATTTGTTGAATCAGATTTATCACAGGACCCTTTTCCACAAAACACACTTTGACATTACAAAGAATGGGTATTTCCAACAGAAGGAACTTTGGGAAAATAGGTCTATTTTGTGAGAGGAGAGTGTATGATTCTGAGTTTCTTCCAGACCTACAACTCTCATCTAGGTGCTTTCTAATGAATGAATTGCTGT
>NW_027905635.1:0-235 GCF_054177405.1 Leptonychotes weddellii | reverse complement strand
TTTTTTTTTTAAAGATTTTATTTATTTATTTGAGACAGAGAGAATGAGAGACAGAGAGCATGAGAGGGAGGAGGGTCAGAGGGAGAAGCAGACTCCCTGCCGAGCAGGGAGCCCGATGCGGGACTCGATCCCGGGACTCCAGGATCATGACCTGAGCCGAAGGCAGTTGCTTAACCAACTGAGCCACCCAGGCGCCCTCTGATCCATTTTCAATTGTATCAAGCAAACACTTTAA
>NW_027905634.1:0-235 GCF_054177405.1 Leptonychotes weddellii | reverse complement strand
AAGGCCACACCTGATAGCCAAGCTAGGTGTTGGCATGGCATCACCAGGTGAGTCCTCTGGCCTGTCACTGCCGGTGGGGGGTGGGCGTGGGGTGCTTCATGGTACTCATCCTTGCAGGGGGTCTCATCTGGCCAACTAGAAACTCAGGGCAGCTGGGACTTTTTAGGCCCGACACTGGAGTAGGTACAGGTTGGGGCCATGCCATCGGTGCTTCCGGTCTTGCCCCCTGCTGGAC
>NW_027905633.1:0-235 GCF_054177405.1 Leptonychotes weddellii | reverse complement strand
AGGAGGATGCTGGCCCTTATCTCTGTGTCCCGCCTCTTCCATGACGTTGTACAGAAAACACATCCCTGGAATTCTGCCTCGATCCCCAGGAACAAGTCAGGGGTACAACTGTGATTTTTGCAATATCATTCAGTGCAAATGCACCATCTTGGTGAGGTTTGCGGGGGGCTGACACTGTCGATAACCTGACAGTCTCTTATGCTACCCCATTGTCGGGGGCATTCCATGACGGCGA
>NW_027905632.1:0-235 GCF_054177405.1 Leptonychotes weddellii | reverse complement strand
CGCAGAGCAGGGAGCCTGATGCGGGGCTCGATCCCAGGACCCTGGGATCATGACCTGAGCCGAAGGCAGATGCTTAACGACTGAGCCACCCAGGCGCCCCCTTTATTTATTTATTTTTTAAAAAATTACGGAGTATCTAATATTTGCCAGACAATGTTCTAGGCATTTGGAATATAGCAAGCAACAAACCAGACACAAACCTCTGCCTTTTTGGAGTTGAAGTTCTGGTGGAGAT
>NW_027905631.1:0-1479 GCF_054177405.1 Leptonychotes weddellii | reverse complement strand
CTGTTGGCCCACAAGTCCAACTTTTATCCAGTGGCCCTGGATCCTCCTCCAGAAAAGGCATGCCCCCAAACCTGGCATCTAAGAAGCCTGGTTCCCTGAAAGCATAAGTTAAATCATGCCCAACCTCTGCTCAACCATCTCACCAATGGCAAATCTCTAGTGCTTACAGTGGCCTTAAGGCCCCCTGGGCCCTGCCTGTCTTCCCTCCTCCCTTCCTCTGTGCCCTTCTCTGCTGTCCTCCCCACTCCTCCCCTTCTCTCCTCCTCTCTCAGCCCTCCTCCCCCTTCTCACTTCTATGGCTGCCCACCAGCTTCTTCTCACAAACTCCAAGCACACTTCCGCCTTAGGGCGTGGACACATATTCCTTCTTCCCCCAAACATCCAAATGGCCCCTGCTTGCCCTTCCTTCCAATCAGCCTTCCCATGTCACCTGACCAGAGAGGCCTTATTCATTCAGCCTTAGAAAAGTAGCAACACCAAAACAATGATAATAAAGCAGAGTTTTGGATCTTCCTTGACACGCTTTATTATTTCTCTGTAACACTCATCACCATGAATGTATTTATTTGTTGTTTGCTGCCTGTGTCTCCCTGATATCTCGGACAGGACAGGACATGGGGCAGGCCGTATCTCCAGGGCCCAGCACACATATGGACCCCACTATGTATTTGTTGAATGCAGTAAATGAGTACTTGCCTTTATGACTTTCCTGCTGGAGAGCTCTATGCCTGTAGCCGTGTAGACTGTCTTAGCCCATGCCCTGTCAAAGGGCTCTTTTTGGTCGTGATGACAAAATCCTCGTCAGTTGAGGGCTGTCTCTACAGTAGTGAACAGCAGTCGTTTCTGCCGTTGACCACCGTTGTGTCCCCTGCCTTTCACATGACACTGATGTGAGGTAGATGCTCAGTCAGTATTTGCTGGATGATTGAATCAATCTCCCTCTAGTTCTGATGGGATTGCCGCAGTGGGAAATGTTTGCTGTCTGTCTGTCACCCTCTTGGTGAGATGTCCTGTCCACTTCTTCTGCTTTTCTTTCCTGACTCTTGGTTCTCCTATTTCATTTCCTCTTCTTCCCCTTGATATTTTTTTTTGGTTCTTTTATTTATTGCATTCCAGGGGCCTAATTTTATACAGTCAAAGAATTACCATCACTATGAAATCCTAAAAAGTTTGTCTGAGTCTTTCATTCATTTTACCACATCAAACACCTATAAAATAGCATCTACCCCATAATTGTGTGTGAAATTGTGTGTGAGAAGAAAATCGCAAACGAAGAAGCTACTTGTTCCATCTCCGTGGGTTCTGGGGTTATCTTCTACAATCCCAGTAATGTCTCCTGCCTTGTGGAATTTTAAAATTTGATTTACATTTTTTTCGTTACAAAAACAATTTTTTTTTAATTTTTTTATTGTTATGTTAATCCCCATACATTACATCATTAGTTTTAGATGTAGTGTTCCATGATTCATTGTTTGTGCA
>NW_027905630.1:0-235 GCF_054177405.1 Leptonychotes weddellii | reverse complement strand
AAATAATCTTTAAAAAAAATTTTTTTTAATATTTTATTTATTTATTTATTTATTTGAGAGAGAGAATGGGAGAGCACGAGATGGGGGAGGGTCAGAGGGAGAAGCAGACTCCCTGCTGAGCAGGGAGCCTGATGCAGGACTCGATCCTGGGACCCCAGGCAGTCGCTTAACCAACTGCGCCACCCAGGTGCCCCTCTCTTAAAAAAATTTTAGTTCCAGTATACTTAACATACAG
>NW_027905629.1:0-235 GCF_054177405.1 Leptonychotes weddellii | reverse complement strand
GCGGCGGGGTGCGCCGGGGGGGCCGGGTTTCCTGGCCCGCCGCCTGCACTCCCCTTCCTGGCACCCACAGGGAAGGTTGGCAGAGCTGGTCTCTGCACCCTTCCCAGACGACCAGCTTGCTTCGCCGTGCCCTGGAGGGAGCCCAGCGGAGGTGGCGGCTGGGGACAGTCACCTGCACCACGAGGCCCACGAGGGCCACTGTATGTGTGCTCCACACGCTCACGTGAGCGTGTGC
>NW_027905628.1:0-235 GCF_054177405.1 Leptonychotes weddellii | reverse complement strand
GGTATAAACCTTTCCAGGGTGCTGTTTCATGATACCTTGTAAGAAAAATAATTTTCTATACCCATCTATGCAATTTGAGACGTTCACAGTTTTTAAAAAGAATTTATACTGCAGTGATTTTTTCCCCCAAAATACTAATCTGAGCAAATTGACCTCTGTGTAATCTTTTAATGATTCAACACTGCCCAAAGGATAAATCCGGGCACCCTGGCAGAATACACAAGTCCCTTGATAA
>NW_027905627.1:0-235 GCF_054177405.1 Leptonychotes weddellii | reverse complement strand
TGAGGTGACAAAGGCAGTTGCCAGCATGAATTCCGGAGAGACTGGAAAACCCAGGATCCGCTTCTATGGGACAGAAGCTGCAGGTCCATCTGCTCCTGGAATGTTCAAGTGCAATTCTGCATTCTGACCTGTGGGAAACGCAGGTGATTCCAGGCCTGCACGAGTTTCCAGAACTGTTCATTGCACAGCTCCCAGCTGAACTTTGCTCTCTCTCATGGACTGTTAGTCTGTGAGG
>NW_027905626.1:0-235 GCF_054177405.1 Leptonychotes weddellii | reverse complement strand
CTGGAGCCACAATGCAACAATAATGATGATGGTGGTGATGGTGGTGAAGGTGGTGAAGCAGGTGATGGTGATGATAGTGAAGCTGGTGAAGGTGATGATGATGATGGTGGAGATGGTGATGGTGATGGTAAAGATGGTGGTGATGATGGTGAAGGTGATGATGATGATGGTGATGACGGTGGTGATGGTGATGGTGATGGTGATGATGATGGTGGTGATGGTGGTGAAGCTGGTG
>NW_027905625.1:0-235 GCF_054177405.1 Leptonychotes weddellii | reverse complement strand
TTTATTCACTCTTCATTCATTCATTTACTAAATACTTAATGGAGGTCAGGCAGAGAGCAAAGTCCTAGGATAGATGTATACTATAGGAACACAGAAGAGGGATATGTAAATAAGACCGAGGAGTTAAAGTCTCTCAAGAGAGGTAACAACACTAAAATTGAGTTTTCAGGGGCATCTGGGTGGCTCAGATGGTTAAGCAACTGCCTTCAGCTCAGGTCATGATTCCAGGGTCCTG
>NW_027905624.1:0-235 GCF_054177405.1 Leptonychotes weddellii | reverse complement strand
CCAGTGTGGGCCAAGGTCCCTGACTCCATGACACAGTCTTAGCTGCTGCTGGTTCTGTGCTGAGAGGGGCTCTGGGCAGGAGGGCTCTGCCATTGGGCACAACTGGACCCCAGCCTCTGAGAAGCCAGCAGTGCCTGGGAGAACCCTGCACAGGTCCCAGTGGGGAACCCTGGGGTGCTGGGCAGCCTGTCCCCAGAGCTGCACGAAGGGGCCACCCACGAGGGCCCTGTCTCGG
>NW_027905623.1:0-235 GCF_054177405.1 Leptonychotes weddellii | reverse complement strand
CCCCATTCCTCCCAACACACAAATGTTTTCGCTTTGCCCTCACCTCATGTAGACCCCAGGAGGCACCATGGTGGAAAAGAACTGCTCAGAGGCCACCAGGAACTCTGGGGAGATGCTGGGGTCCAGGAAAGGGCTGTATCCTGGGGGAAGGGGAGAAGAGAGAGGATAGTAACATTTAGCCCTTAAACCACCCACCCTCCCTCCCCCTCCCAAAAACTCCTGCTAGCTCTCCCAT
>NW_027905622.1:0-235 GCF_054177405.1 Leptonychotes weddellii | reverse complement strand
AATACTCATGAAAGAAATTGAGGAAAACACAAAGAAATGGAAAAAGGTTCAATGCTCATGGATTGGAATAACAAATATTGTGAAGATGTCAATGCTACCTAGAGTAGTCTACATATTTAATGCAATCCCTATCAAAATACCATCAACTTTTTTCAAAGAAATGGAACAAATAATCCTAAAATTTGTATGGAACCAGAAAGGCCCTGAATAGCCCGAGGAATGTTGAAAAAGAAAA
>NW_027905621.1:0-235 GCF_054177405.1 Leptonychotes weddellii | reverse complement strand
GTGCATGTCTATGTGTATGCATGTGTGCATGTGTATGCACGTGTATGTGTATGCACATGTGCATGTATATGCATGTGCATGTCTATGTGTATGCATGTGTGCATGTGTATGCCCGTGTATGTGTATGCATGTGCATGTCTATGTGTATGCATGTGTGCGCGTGTATGCATGTGCATATATATACTGTGTGTGCATGCATGTCAATGTCTATGTGCATGTGTGCACATGTATGTAT
>NW_027905620.1:0-1479 GCF_054177405.1 Leptonychotes weddellii | reverse complement strand
TGGGACCCCTGTGTTGGGTGACGGTCAGGCCGGGCTTTCTGCATAATTTATCTGGTTGTTCTGAAAAGCAGGGCCCATCCCTGGGACTGGTCTGGCTAATCTAGTTAATGCACCTTTAATGAGCTCACTGGTGCTGGAAGACATGCTCGGAGGACCCAGGACCGGCTGGCCCAGGCTCGCGCGGCCTCTGCACATGGCCCTCTCCACCGGGGGAAGCAGCACGTTGGCAGGAGTGGGTCCTGGGCAGGTGTTTGTGTATCTGCTTATTTTTTCGAGGGAGTTTGGTATGAAGGCGGATATCAGCAGGCCATGGGGGAGGCGCCGGATTGCATCCAGGCCAGAGTCGAGTGACCAGGCCGAGTCTGTGCTCACACGGACGTGCACACTCAGGGGCATGCTGCACCCCCCGGCCCTGGAGGCATTTTCCTTTGGAATCTGGACAGTCCTGGGGGCCCAGGGGCAGATGTATGGGGGGCAGGTCCCCCTGAGCCAGGCTGCGGAGCTGGATTCTGTGCCGGGGGCAATGAGATGACCGGAGAGGATTTTAGCAGGAAAGTACCCGGCATTTCAGGATGGTTAGAATGGTGTTTGCACAAGTAGTGAGGAGTGTGAAGAGCTCACGGACCCTCAAAGAATGGAGGAGGGAAGACAGAGGCGGAGGATGGGGAGCCATTGACAGAGCAGGGGGGAGGGTGGGAAGGAAGGGAGAGGCAGAGGCACGGGCTGGACAGAGGGCTGGAGGGCCCCAGAGTGTGCGGGCGGATGGGCCACCTCTGGAGGGAAAGACGGAGGGCGAGGACATTCGGGGCAGGGGTCCAGGAGGTAATTCGCACACACAGGGCGATGATGATGCTGGTGTCTGGGTGGACCCAGTGCCAGACACGGGCTCCCAGGGGCATGTGGGGCCCAGGGTAAGTGATGGGCTGACAGTGGGCCAGGCACCGGAGCCAGGGACCCCGTGTGTGAGCCAGGTGCTGAGGAGGGGCCCCAAGAGGCCAGAGGCGATGCGAGCAAGAGGAGCGGGCCGTGGGCGGGGTGGTGGCCTCGGCTTCTTCGAGTGTCCAGGCTCGGGGAGGGGGTGCCTTCGGGTGACCCTGAGGGGAGCAGCCAAGGTGGGTCCATGGTTCACTTGGCGTCTTTGCGTCCAGGCAAGTGAGGCAGGGGCATCTCAGCCCCTACTGTGCGCCGAGCCCCGGCTTTGGTCCCGTACTCGCCTTCCCGTGTGGTCCTCAAGCCCCGGAGGGGTCACTGCTCAGAACCCCGGGAGCAGGTTGGGGCGTGGGAGGAGGTGCTGCTGGGCCTCAACCTCCTCTTCCCGACCACGAGGTCAGCGCCAGGCAGGGAGGGCGTCCCGGGGCCTGCGCGGTCCGCGGACGGTGGTTCGGGGGCAAGAGGAGGGGTGTCTGGGTTCACCCGGGGGCATCTCTGAGACGAAGAGGAAACGGGCCGCGTCCGCTCCGGGGGGCCAGGCTGGGAATT
>NW_027905619.1:0-235 GCF_054177405.1 Leptonychotes weddellii | reverse complement strand
CAGGCCTTACATTTAAATTTTTAAACTATTTTGGGTTTTTTTTTTTAATTCTCTAAGTTAAGGGTCCAATTTATTCTTTTGCATGTGGATATTCAATTTCCCTAAGACCATGGAAGAGACTGTCCTTTCTCCATTATGTATTCTTGCCACCCTTGTCAAAGATCAATTAACTATATATGCATGGATTTATTTCTGGGATCTTTATTATGTTCCAATGGCCTATATACCTATCTTT
>NW_027905618.1:0-235 GCF_054177405.1 Leptonychotes weddellii | reverse complement strand
CTTTATTACCACTTGCTTGGCTGTTCGAGTTGTCATTACGTAAGTTGTCTAAAAATGGTTTATAGCCACGATCACTTAGCCAAAACTGAACAAGATTGTTGACGCCGCGACTGGTAAGGGTAGCACCACTAATACCGTCAATAGGCTGACCTTTACCAACACCTATAGAGACATCACCTTGCTCATCATAAGCGTTTACACCTTGCCACTGATCACGCCATTTTTTCTCTTCAAT
>NW_027905617.1:0-235 GCF_054177405.1 Leptonychotes weddellii | reverse complement strand
TAGCTTCCAAGTGTTTGAATTTCTTCCAAATTTTTTCTTGTGGTTGAGTTCCAGTTTTAAAGGGTCTGAGAATATGCAGGGAATAATCTCAATCTTTTGGTATCGATTGAGACCTGATTTGTGACCCAGTATGTGGTCTATTCTGGAGAAAGTTCCATGTGTGCTCGAGAAGAATGAGTATTCTGTTGTTTTAGGGTGGAATGTTCTATATATATCTATGAGGTCCATGTGGTCC
>NW_027905616.1:0-235 GCF_054177405.1 Leptonychotes weddellii | reverse complement strand
CCCAAGATTATTTCATAATAATTGTACTCAATTTTTTAAAGGAAAATATGAAATGACTAAAACCAACCTACAGGTCTATTAATTAGAGAATGGATAAATTGTGATATAATGCTACAATAGAAAACTATACAGCAATCAAAATGCTTGACTTAGAGCTACATTTATGAACATGGATTGATTTTAAAAGCTTAAGGCTGAGGGCGCCTGGGTGGCTCAGTTGGTTAAGCGACTGCCT
>NW_027905615.1:0-235 GCF_054177405.1 Leptonychotes weddellii | reverse complement strand
GGACCCCATCCAATCATTTGAAGGCCTACATAGAACAGAACTCTGACTCTGCAGAGTAAGGAGATTTTTCTGCCCCACTACCTTCAAGCTAGACCCTCAGGTTTTTTTCCCTTGCTTTAGGACTCAGACAGAAACAGCAGCTCTCCTAAGGGTCTAGCATATCTACTCACCCTGCAGATCTTTGGACTTCTTGGTCTCCATAATCTGATGCAGTTTCTCTGGAGAATCCTGCCTG
>NW_027905614.1:0-235 GCF_054177405.1 Leptonychotes weddellii | reverse complement strand
GCTGGGTTTGGAGACTCCACACGGGGTCGGGTGCCAGAAATAGAAACGCGCGGTCAGAGGCCGGGGGAGCACGGAGTGCGGCCGGAGACCAGGGAGACGGGAGTGACTGACGGCTTTTCTCTGAGGGCGCACGGAGGAGTGGGGCCCCGAGTTCTCGCTCCTCCGGGGCGGAGATTGGGAGGCTGCCATTTTCACTCTCCGCCTCCAAAGCTGTACGGAAAGCTCGCAGGGAACA
>NW_027905613.1:0-235 GCF_054177405.1 Leptonychotes weddellii | reverse complement strand
TTTATTCACTCTTCATTCATTCATTTACTAAATACTTAATGGAGGTCAGGCAGAGAGCAAAGTCCTAGGATAGATGTATACTATAGGAACACAGAAGAGGGATATGTAAATAAGACCGAGGAGTTAAAGTCTCTCAAGAGAGGTAACAACACTAAAATTGAGTTTTCAGGGGCATCTGGGTGGCTCAGATGGTTAAGCATCTGCCTTCAGCTCAGGTCATGATTCCAGGGTCCTG
>NW_027905612.1:0-235 GCF_054177405.1 Leptonychotes weddellii | reverse complement strand
AGCATATATATAACTTTATAAATTTCTTGCTAGGTGTCTTCTTGAGATTGGATAATCTCAACTCTTTTAGTATTTTCAATGAACTCTTACTATCTATGTAACATTGTAGCATTTTCAGAGCTCTTTGTATTTTCCATATTCCAAATTCCATTTCCATGTTTATAAGCCCAGCTTTAGTCCCCCATCTTTTAAATTTCAAGCCTACCAAAGTTGAAACAGTAGTACAAGGATACCA
>NW_027905611.1:0-235 GCF_054177405.1 Leptonychotes weddellii | reverse complement strand
TAGCTATGCGAGCAGAGTGAGTGAAGGTGTCATCTGGGGATCTGACGATGTTATGTCAAGTGGACCCAGTCACTTCCAAAGCTGTGTGGCTTTTAAGAAGGGCTTCCTTAAAAAAAAGAGCTGCTTCAGAGGGACCTGTCCCTCACTGACCGACTGGAATCTCAATTCCAAAGACTCCCATCTGCCTGGTTTTCTTTCACTCACCTGGATGGCGCCAACGTGGGTTCTCCCCCTC
>NW_027905610.1:0-235 GCF_054177405.1 Leptonychotes weddellii | reverse complement strand
CGTGTCCAGAAAGCTGGCTACTATGGAAGGTTCACTGAAAGGACGTGAGGCAACCACAAGAAGTACCTGATTCACGACTAAAACCTCTGAACCAAGAAGGAGTTCAAGTGGCAAATGGTGGGCGGGGAGGGGGGCGGAAGCCACCTTATTAATATTATAGATGATATTGGAAAATATGGCTTAGGTGCATGGCAACAAGGTACTTCCTTGTATCGATCCTCAGATTTATTTATTT
>NW_027905609.1:0-1479 GCF_054177405.1 Leptonychotes weddellii | reverse complement strand
TGTTTATTTATTTGACAGAGAGAGACACAGCAAGAGAGGGAACACAAGCAGGGGGAGTGGGAGAGGGAGAAGCAGGCTTCCCGCCGAGCAGGGAGCCCCATGTGGGGCTCGATCCCAGGACCCTGGGATCATGACCTGAGCCAAAAGCACACGTTTATCGACTGAGCCACCCAGGTGCCCCCCAAAAAAAAATTCTTAAAGGAAAATGACCTTCAACTAAGAAATCTAAATCCATCCAAACTATTATTCACACATAAGGGTAAAATTAAGACATTTTTGGATATTCAAGGACTCAAAACTGACAGGTTAACCAGTATGTTTGGATGTGTTTGGGAAAATTATTAGGTCTTTGATGGCTCTCCTGGAGCATCTGGATAAAATTGGCAACAAGTACAAAGAAACTATGCAGGGGTGCCAGGCTGGCTCAGTTGGTAGAGTGTGCAACTCTTGAATCTCTGGTTGTGGGTGCAGAGATTACTTAAAAATCTTTTAAAAATCTTAAAAAAAAAAAAAAAAGGGAAGGAAGACTGCAAATCTTTTAAATGGAGTAGTTTATGAGAAAAAGGTGCAAAAAAGAAAGTAATCACAACATAGTATTCAAACTTGGTGATAAATGTTTACCCAATCATAACGTGAACGGTAACGGTGATCATATATATCATTTATATATATGATATATATGTAAGATATATATCATAATTTGTGATATAATTATGATGGAGGCTATGGGAAGTAAGTGGAGGGGCTAATAAGAGCTAAATCCTCAACTATAACAGAAGTATAAAACCATCTAAAATTGATAAATTTAGAAAAAGCAATACAAGCACTTTTAGAAACACAGAGATAAATCCCAGCAGAGATAGCTTAAAGAGTTAAAAGTGCCTGACTACAGGAAGCAAAACTGGAGTTAGGAACAGGAGTGGCAGGGAGCCACTGTTTTTCAATATAATCCTTTTAAATGTGACTTGATTGGTCACCTGGCTGGCTCAGTCAGAAGAGCATGCAACTCTTGATCTTGGGGTCATGAGTTCAAGCCCCACACTAGGTGTGGAGATTAAACAAATTTTCAAAAATAAATAAATGAGCCTGGGTGGCTCAGTTGGTTAAGCATCTGACTCGGTTTCAACTCAGGTCATGATCTCAGGATCGGGAGATCGAGCCCTATGTTGGGGTCCAGGCTCTGCACTCAGTGATGAGTCTTCTCGAGATTCTTTCCCCTCCCACTCTCCACCCCCCACTCCTCCCCCTTCTCATGCTGTCTCTAATAAATATTTTTTTAGGGGCGCCTGGGTGGCTCAGTTGGTTAAGCGACTGCCTTCGGCTCAGGTCATGATCCTGGAGTCCCTGGATCGAGTCCCGCATCGGGCTCCCTGCTCAGCAGGGAGTCTGCTTCTCCCTCTGACCCTCCCCCCTCTCATGTGCTCTCTCTCATTCTCTCTCTCTCAAATAAATAAATAAAATCTTTAAAAATATATATAT
>NW_027905608.1:0-235 GCF_054177405.1 Leptonychotes weddellii | reverse complement strand
AAAAGTAATCATTTTCCGCCTTTGCCTATAAATCTGTAAAGCAGTCTTCCTTTGGGAACTACCCAGGTCTCTGAATGATAAAGTGGGAAAGAGAAAAAACATTTTTTTTAAGTGGACGGCGAAGAAAAACTATGCCAAAGAACTTTTCAGGTTGAAAACCCCAGAAGTGACTACCCTAGTAGGAAGCCCTGGCTCTGTAGGAAATACCATTTCTAGTGTCCTCCATGATTTAAGG
>NW_027905607.1:0-235 GCF_054177405.1 Leptonychotes weddellii | reverse complement strand
TAAAGCAATCAACAGCATTATTTTTTTCTCACAAATCTGTAATTTGTCAGGGTTTGACAGGGATAATATATCTTTGCCCCAGTTTGTGTCAGCTGGGGCAGATCCCAGGATAGGCACTAGGATCACCTGAAGGCTTGCTTGCTCCCATGTCTTGCTGTTGGGTGAAACCTTCACTGGGACTTGGCTGGAACACCCACATGGGGCCTCCCTAGGTGGTCTGGGCTTCTCACAACAT
>NW_027905606.1:0-235 GCF_054177405.1 Leptonychotes weddellii | reverse complement strand
TTTACTCCCTGGATGTTCTTTGTACGGTGTCTCAGTTTGCAAGAGTGGGACTGTCTCTAAAGGAGGCTTTTGAAAATCTTGTGTGATCTCTTTCTAAACATGAGATGATCCCTGAGAGAAAGTGTGTAGGGTAGAGATGACTCTTGACAACAGTGGTTTGCTAAGAAGCAAGAGTGGGACAGGCAGAAATGTAGGCCTTCCCTGACTTTAGAGAGGAGGTGGGGCTGGGTTCCCG
>NW_027905605.1:0-235 GCF_054177405.1 Leptonychotes weddellii | reverse complement strand
GTTCCCTCCCATCAGATGTGGCCACGCCCCGTGCCCGGCCCTCGTAAGAGGCAGAGGGGAGCTCCTGGCCTTGGGGGCGGGGGGTGCCGGGAGATCAGCCCTGGGGAAGGAGCAAGGGACCCTTCCCCGGGCACTTGCATGCTCCTTGCTCTCGGAGAGCTCCAACCCTGTGCCTGGCAGGAGTCTGGGTGTCGCAGACGTCGGGCCTGACGGATGACATGTTATTTGAGGAAGC
>NW_027905604.1:0-235 GCF_054177405.1 Leptonychotes weddellii | reverse complement strand
CCTCCACCGGCCTCTAGCTTGGCACCCCCCTCCCCCTCCCCTTCCATCGAGTCCCCTCCTGCTCCTCCCTGGCTCCGGAGGTCCGCAGACGCCCTTCTCAGTCCCACCCCGAGGGTCGCCCACCTGCCTCTAACGTCTCTCTTCCCTCCCGCACGGGGGCCTCGGGCTACCCGGGATCTCTCACTCCCCGTCTCCACATTCCCCCCCTCCCTCTTCTCTCCACCTCCCCCTCCGT
>NW_027905603.1:0-235 GCF_054177405.1 Leptonychotes weddellii | reverse complement strand
GGTAGAGTCCTAGAGATCTGTGATGCATTTCATTTACTAGCATTTGAGCTTATACAAATCTCATCCCTAAGTCTGGAGTTCTTCATCTGTAAAAACTACCACTTTCTGGAATTTTTTTTTATAAAGTTTAAATAGAAAAAGCATGCAATTCATTTAGCATGGTTCCTAGCCCGGAGGAGAGGGTTGCTCTGGTTGTTCTGGAGGTTAATGCCGCTGCTGCCATCTTTGGAGAGAT
>NW_027905602.1:0-235 GCF_054177405.1 Leptonychotes weddellii | reverse complement strand
GAAACCTATCTTGACTCTGCAGTATCCTAGGCCCTGGGGGACACAAAGAGAATCCAGGACCTAGTTCTTATCATGTAGAAACTCACACTCTAGTAAGGTTTAGGAAAATACTGTCCTGAAGGGAGAAATATTTTTTTTAATTTTTTATTGTTATGTTAATCACCATACATTACATCATTAGTTTTTGATGTAGTGTTCCATGATTCATTGTTTGTGCATAACACCCAGTGCTCCA
>NW_027905601.1:0-235 GCF_054177405.1 Leptonychotes weddellii | reverse complement strand
GGAAAAGGATGAGAGGCATCGAGACATTCAAGAGAGCCACTGCTCTTGGCCTTGGGAAGCCTAGATGGAGACATGTCTGACCCGGGAGAATGAGCACAGCAGTCTCTCAGAGCTTCAGTTTGAGCATAATCCTTGGGATTCTCAGAAATATTTTGAAGGGGCAAACTTGCAAGTGTCTGGGATCCTATGAGGTGTTAGTGCCAGGAGAATTTGGGTTGATGTTCATATGACCCTG
>NW_027905600.1:0-235 GCF_054177405.1 Leptonychotes weddellii | reverse complement strand
CCTGCGATTAAGAATTCCTCATATCAATGAGATCATATGATACATGTCTTTCTCTGTTTGACTTATTTCACTCAACATAATACCCTCCAGTTCCATCCACGTCGTTGCAAATGGCAAGATCTCATTCCTTTTGATGGCTGCATAAAGGCAGAATTCTTACTCCAACAAAGCCTATTTTAAGATCTCCACTCTCTGGAACCCCTGCTTTTCCTCATTTATTCCCTTCCAATGTCAT
>NW_027905599.1:0-235 GCF_054177405.1 Leptonychotes weddellii | reverse complement strand
AGTTCCCTGTGAGGAGCCACCTCCCCCACTTCCTGACCCGTGGTTTGGGGGTGCTGAGTGCACCCCAGAGCCAGGACGGACCGTGGACCCAGGCCCGGGTGAACTGGTCACTTCCACTCTGCTGTGACTGGTTCCGGGGTGGGCGTGTGACCCGACCGGAGCCCCGGGCTCCAGGCTCAGGACCTCTGTCTGAACAGACGGGATGGAGGGTCTTCCCGTGTCACCAGGAGGCAGG
>NW_027905598.1:0-1479 GCF_054177405.1 Leptonychotes weddellii | reverse complement strand
CATTTCAAGAAGAATTAATACCTATTCTTCTGAAACTGTTCCAAAAAATAGAAATGGAAGGAAAACTTCCAAACTCGTTTTATGAGGCCACCATTACCCTGATCCCAAAACCAAAGACTCCATCAAAAAGAATTACAGACCAATATCCTTGATGAACATGGATGCAAAAATTCTCACCAAAATAGTAGCCAATAGGATCCAACAGTACCTTAAAAGGATTATTCACCATGACCAACTGGCATTTATTCCAGGCCTACAAGGTTGGTTCAACATCCTCAAATCAATGTGATAAAATACATTAATAAAAGAAAGAACAAGAACCATATGATCCTCTCAATAGTTGCAGAAAAAGCATTTGACAAAGTACAGCATCCTTTCTTGATTAAAACTCTTCAGAGTATAGGGATAGAGGGTACATACCTCAATATCATAAAAGCCATCTATGAAAAACCCATAGCAAATACCATTCTCAATGGGGAAAAACTGAGAGCTTTCCCCCTAAGGTCAGGAACGCGGCAGGGATGTCCACTATCACCACTGCTATTCAACATAATATTAGAAGTCCTAGCCACAGCAATCAGACAACAGAAAGAAATAAAAGGCATCTGAATTGGCAAAGAGGAAGTCAAACTCTCACTCTTCGCAGATGATATGATACTTTATGTGGATACCCCAAAAGACTCCACCCCAAAACTGCTAGAACTCATACAGGAATTCAGTAAAGTGGTAGGATATAAAATCAATGCACAGAAATCATTGGCATTCCTATACACCAACAAGAAGACAGAAGAAAGAGATATTAAGGAGTTGATCCCATTTCCAATTGCACCCAAAACCATAAGATACCTAGGAATAAATCTAACCAAAGAGGCAAATAATCTGTACTCAGAAAACTATAAAATACTCATGAAAGAAATTGAGGAAGACACAAAGAAATGGAAAAATGTTCCATGCTTATGGATGAAAAAATAAATATTGTGAAGATGTCAATGCTACCTAGAGCAATCTACACATTTAATGCAATCCCAATCAAAATACCATCCACTTTTTTCAAAGAAATGGAACAAATAATCCTAAAATTTGTATGGAAGCAGGAAAGACCCCAAATAGCCCGGTTGAAAAAGAAAAGCAAAGCTGTTGGCGTCACAATTCCAGACTTCAAGCTCTATTACAATGCTGTCATCATCAAAACAGTATGGTACTGGCACAAAAACAGACACATAGATCAATGCAACAGAATAGAGAGCCCAGAAATGGACCCTCGACTCTATGGTCAACTAATCTTTGACAAAGCAGGAAAGAATGTCCAATGGAAAAAAGACAGTCTCTTCAACAAATGGTGTTGGGAAAATTGGACAGCCACATGCAGAAGAATGAAACTGGACCATTTCCTTACACCACACATAAAAATAGACTCAGAATGGATGCAAGACCTAAATGTGAGACAGGAGTCCATCAAAATCCTAAAGGAGAACACAG
>NW_027905597.1:0-235 GCF_054177405.1 Leptonychotes weddellii | reverse complement strand
CAGAAAAGCGCCACTTTCTGGAAGGTAGGACTTGCAGAGAAGTGAATCCAAGGCGATATTCCGGAGGACAGACGGTGGGGGAGGGGCCTCCGTCCACCACTTCTGGAAAGTGATAGAGCAGCGGAGCACAAAATTGGAACTTTTAGAAGTCGGCTCCACAGAGGGACGTCGCTCCAATGGCTAAGCGGGGGGTGGAACCCTCGCGGGACAGTGTGGTCTCAGGACCCTCAGGGTC
>NW_027905596.1:0-235 GCF_054177405.1 Leptonychotes weddellii | reverse complement strand
CTCTTCTGCCTGCAGTGGCACAAATGTTTTAAGAAACAAATTCCAGCTCCCTTCTAGTGGATCTGTTGTCTATTTGTTTAGATTTGTATCATCCAGTGATTCATGGATCTCATGGACTCAAAATTACAGCTTGTTTGAAACCACCGGTCTGATCTCTCTTCCTAACATTGCTGGGGATCACCTGTACCCAGCTGAAACCGCTGTCTCAGTATCTGCCTCCTTCATTTGAATTATT
>NW_027905595.1:0-235 GCF_054177405.1 Leptonychotes weddellii | reverse complement strand
TTATAATTTTGTCCAAACCCACAAAATGTACAATATCAAGAGTGAACCCTAAAATAGACTGTGAGCGATGTTGATAACAGCAGAGGCTATTCCTGTGGGGGTGTAGGGAGCATATGGGAATGCTCCGACACTTCAATTTTTCTGTGAACCTAAAACTCTCCTAAAAAAGTCTTTTAAAAAATAATTAATTAATCTCTTCCTCTACATACTTTTGCTTTTGTTTCTCTGGAGAGTC
>NW_027905594.1:0-235 GCF_054177405.1 Leptonychotes weddellii | reverse complement strand
TGGCTGGGGGTCGGAAGCGGGGCTTCTGCCTGAGCCATGAGGACCATCAGAGCCATGAAGAGTCACTGGTTGTTAGGACCCAAAAGAAACACAGACTAGGAAGCTTGGTAGCAAGGCTTTGAGGAGGGTCTGGCCGAGGAGGCTGGTCACAGGGAAGGTGGGAAGCAGGACAGGGTGTGAGGCACCCCCACTCCCGGACGCACCCCCGTGTGGCCACTGAGCTTGCCTTCCCTGC
>NW_027905593.1:0-235 GCF_054177405.1 Leptonychotes weddellii | reverse complement strand
TTTTTTTCTTTTGAAACTAACATTCACTATTATAATGTATGCATTTGCTAACCTAGAATATGCCAAACATACACCGTGTGTATATTTTTTAGGAGCTAATTAGAGGTTTTATATAGGTCTCGAACAAGGAGATAATGTTATTGTTTTATTAACACCACTACAATACATATGGTTTATTCTAGGCTTTCATTTTATTTGAGTATTTTATTCTTTTTGGTGTGTTTTTATCATTCAT
>NW_027905592.1:0-235 GCF_054177405.1 Leptonychotes weddellii | reverse complement strand
GCTGGGGGTCGGAAGCGGGGCTTCTGCCTGAGCCATATGAGGACCATCAGAGCCATGAAGAGTCACTGGTTGTTAGGACCCAAAAGAAACACAGACTAGGAAGCTTGGTAGCAAGGCTTTGAGGAGGGTCTGGCCGAGGAGGCTGGTCACAGGGAAGGTGGGAAGCAGGACAGGGTGTGAGGCACCCCCACTCCCGGACGCACCCCCGTGTGGCCACTGAGCTTGCCTTCCCTGC
>NW_027905591.1:0-235 GCF_054177405.1 Leptonychotes weddellii | reverse complement strand
GGCACAGAGAACCCCCCTCAAAATCAATAAAAATAAGTCAACACCCTGGCATCTAATAGTAAAACTTATGAGTCTCAGAGACAAAGAGAAAATCCTAAAAGCAGCTCGGGACAAGAGGTCTATAACCTACAATGTTAGAAACATTAGATTGGCAACAGACCTATCCACAGAGACCTAGCAGGCCAGAAAGGACTGGCAGGATATATTCAGAGCACTAAACAAGGAAAGTATGCAG
>NW_027905590.1:0-235 GCF_054177405.1 Leptonychotes weddellii | reverse complement strand
TCTTTCCTATGAAATGAAAAGAACAGATATAGGGGTGCCTGGGTGGCTCAGTCGGTTAAGTGTCTGCCTTGGGCTCAGGTCATGATCTCAGGGTCCTGGGATCGAGCCCCGTTTTGGGCTCCCTGCTCATCGAAGAGTCTGCTTCTCCCTCTGCCTCTCCCCCTGCTTGTGCTCTCACGCTCTCTCTCTCTCAAAATAAATAAGATCTTTTTTAAAAAAAGTAGAAATGTGTTTT
>NW_027905589.1:0-235 GCF_054177405.1 Leptonychotes weddellii | reverse complement strand
GGAAAAGGATGAGAGGCATCGAGACATTCAAGAGAACCACTGCTCTTGGCCTTGGGAAGCCTAGATGGAGACATGTCTGACCCGGGAGAATGAGCACAGCAGTCTCTCAGAGCTTCAGTTTGAGCATAATCCTTGGGATTCTCAGAAATATTTTGAAGGGGCAAACTTGCAAGTGTCTGGGATCCTATGAGGTGTTAGTGCCAGGAGAATTTGGGTTGATGTTCATATGACCCTG
>NW_027905588.1:0-235 GCF_054177405.1 Leptonychotes weddellii | reverse complement strand
AAAATGAAAAAAAATAAACCTTAAAAATAAAAAATAAAATATTAATAAAAGATATCAAAACAGAAGACATTTCATTATATTTCTATGACTTTGGTGTAGGGAAGGGTTCCATACAGGTAGAAATAATCCTGAGAGAACATAACCCAAAATATTAATAGTTTTTAATATTTCATAATTAAAATTATATATGGTATTTTTCTGATAGTGATAAGGTCATTTTAATTGCCTTATTAAA
>NW_027905587.1:0-1479 GCF_054177405.1 Leptonychotes weddellii | reverse complement strand
ATGAGCAACTATATGCCAACAAATTAGACAATCTGGAAGACATGGATGCATTCCTAGAGATGTATAAATTACAAAAACTGAATCAGGAAGAAATAGAAAACATGAACAGACTCATAACCAGCAAGGAAATTGTCAAAAATCTCCCCAAAATTTATAAGGGAGAACTAAATATTTTCAAGTGTTCCCAGTCCCCCACACATTGGGAGTACCATGGGATTATAGCGGTAGTCTCAGATAAACCATACTTCAACCTTTTGGGTGAGCCTGTCTTCCTTGACACACTGGAATGATGGGAGCAAATAATCTTTAGAAGGAAATGTTAGATAAGGCAGAGGAGAAAAATTTCATGTAACTAATTTCTGGTACTATTAGTGTTAGTAATTTTAGTTATTTCCTCATGAAGGATGATAGATTGTTGAGGGACAACATCATCAAGGTTTTGAGGTTTATTTTTTTTAATACAGGGTATTAAATAGCAGCTATAAACCCAATTACAATTGAAAACATCTACTAAGTGAAAGAATTATTTGTTTGTTCTTAGAAGTTAGTGTGCTGATACTTAATTTTTTAAGAAAAAATATATTTTCCAGAAAATGTTCAAACAAAAACATTAATGAATATTGTTTGATAAGGCGCTAAAACCTGTTGTACATCAATTTTGATAGGCACTTTTTTTGGAATTGACTCATTAAATACACCAGTACAGAAGTGTCCAGAATTAGATTCTGAACAGTTGAAGTTTAGTTTAAAATAGAGCAGTTCAGACATAAATAATCTCTTCAATAAATGATGTTGGGAAACTGGGCAGCAACATGCAAATAAATGAAAATGGATCATTATCTCACTATATACACAAAAACAAACCCAAAATAGATTAAAGACATGAATGTAAGATCTGAAACCATAGAACTCCTGGAAGGAAACAGGCAGTCATCACCTTGACATCTGTCTTGGTGATGATTTTTTGGATTTGGCACCAAAGGCAAAAGCTCATAAAAGTAAAAATGAAAAGTGCAACTCCATCAAACTAAAAAGATTTTGCACAGCAAAGGAAGCCATCAACAAAATGAAAATGCAACCTACAAAATGGGAGAAAATATTTGCAAATCATTTATCTGGTGAGGGGTTAATACCCAAAATACATAAAGAACTCATTTGACTTAATAGTAAAAAAAAAAAACCAATCAAATTTAAAAAATGGGCAGAGGATCTGAATACACATTTCCCCAAAGAATACATACCAGTGAACAACAGGCAATTGCAAAGATGCTTGATATCACTAATCATCAAGAAAAAGCAAATCAAATCCACAATGACATATCACTTCACACTTGTTAGAATGGCTATTATCAAAAAGACAAGAAATAACAAGGGTTGTTGGCAGGGATGTGACAAAATGAACCCTTGTGCACTATTGGTGTGAATGTAAATTGGTGCAGCTACTATGGAAAACAGTGTGAAATTCTTCAAAAAGATTAA
>NW_027905586.1:0-235 GCF_054177405.1 Leptonychotes weddellii | reverse complement strand
GTCCAGGGTGAGGGGCCCTGCCCCAGGGCCCAGCACCTTAACCCTGGGTGCGGTGGAGCTTGGCTGGGCTGGGGATGCAGCCAAGGCCGGGGCACCCTGAAATCTGAAAGTCCCTCGGAGGACCCTGAGGGTCGTTCAGCATCGAGCTAGTATTAGGAAGCTGAGGCTGGGCAGACCTCAGTTTCCTCATCTGTCCACACAAGTAATGACTAGAATCCCCTTCCCCAGGAAGCAG
>NW_027905585.1:0-235 GCF_054177405.1 Leptonychotes weddellii | reverse complement strand
TAAGTTGTTGGTACAGATTTTCTAATTTAATTCTCATATCCACTTTGTGAAGGTAAATGTTACCATTCTTGTCTTATAGGTCAAGGCTCAGAAAGTTTAACTTGTGTCTTTGAAATGTAGTTTTTGTTTCAGGATAAAACATATGACTTTTGGAAAAAATCAAGGTCCAAGGCATATATCAACATATCAGTATCATGGAAGAAACTTAAAGAAAAATTTAATTGAAGTATACATT
>NW_027905584.1:0-235 GCF_054177405.1 Leptonychotes weddellii | reverse complement strand
TTTTTTTCTTTTGAAACTAACATTCACTATTATAACGTATGCATTTGCTAACCTAGAATATGCCAAACATACACCGTGTGTATATTTTTTAGGAGCTAATTAGAGGTTTTATATAGGTCTCGAACAAGGAGATAATGTTATTGTTTTATTAACACCACTACAATACATATGGTTTATTCTAGGCTTTCATTTTATTTGAGTATTTTATTCTTTTTGGTGTGTTTTTATCATTCAT
>NW_027905583.1:0-235 GCF_054177405.1 Leptonychotes weddellii | reverse complement strand
TATTTATTTGAGAGAGAGAATGAGATAGAGAGAGAAAGCATGAGAGGGGGGAGGGTCAGAGAGAGAGGCAGACTCCCTGATGAGCAGGGAGCCCGACGTGGGACTCGATCCCGGGACTCCAGGATCATGACCTGAGCCGAAGGCAGTCGCTTAACCAACTGAGCCACCCAGGCGCCCTCCCTCTCCTATTTCTGATGGCGTTCTTGATGGCTTTCTATTCTAAGGTGTCTCCAAT
>NW_027905582.1:0-235 GCF_054177405.1 Leptonychotes weddellii | reverse complement strand
CATAATGCTTTTCTATTTTTCCTCCCCCCCCCCCATTTTTCTATTGCTGTGATTACTATACCCAACAGCACTTTTACCAGTCTGGCCATGCCAATGCTTCTGATGTTGACACACACTGGAGCCCACCCTGAAGAGGTGTGGGCATTTGTCATACAGATGATATATGTCTTGTTGGAATACTCAACATCACATTTGGCTTTGGCTATGGTGATGAGAACATCTTGCATATTTTCAC
>NW_027905581.1:0-235 GCF_054177405.1 Leptonychotes weddellii | reverse complement strand
TATTTATTTGAGAGAGAGAATGAGATAGAGAGAGAGAGCATGAGAGGGGGGAGGGTCAGAGAGAGAGGCAGACTCCCTGATGAGCAGGGAGCCCGACGTGGGACTCGATCCCGGGACTCCAGGATCATGACCTGAGCCGAAGGCAGTCGCTTAACCAACTGAGCCACCCAGGCGCCCTCCCTCTCCTATTTCTGATGGCGTTCTTGATGGCTTTCTATTCTAAGGTGTCTCCAAT
>NW_027905580.1:0-235 GCF_054177405.1 Leptonychotes weddellii | reverse complement strand
CTGAGGCCTAGGTGGATTCAGAGGCTGTTGAATTGCTTCCTCTTTTTGCAGGTACTGGATCATTGAGTTTTGACCATTTTGATGACCCATGAACTCAGAGAGCCAAGTTATCTCAGAGTAGCTAGACCTTCTTGAGGCATCCAGGCCCCATTGTTAATATTTATAATCTCCTGGGCTTTTTGGGTGCACATCCCCTCTTCGTTCTGGTGCCCAGGCTCCAAAGGATTGGCCATTT
>NW_027905579.1:0-235 GCF_054177405.1 Leptonychotes weddellii | reverse complement strand
AAATGAAAGCCAAATAAATAGGTTGCTGCGGGTGCTTGAAAGGAAGGTTCCTATCAGAAAACAAAAATTCTTTTTTTTTTTGGACAGAAAATA
Source organism: Leptonychotes weddellii (assembly GCF_054177405.1). NCBI lineage: Eukaryota > Metazoa > Chordata > Mammalia > Carnivora > Phocidae > Leptonychotes > Leptonychotes weddellii. Next base: position 142 of record NW_027905579.1, on the reverse strand, counting down.
GCAATGTATTTTTTTTTTGAAGTGTTCCATGATTCATTGTTTGTGCATAACACCCAGTGCTCCATGCAGAACGTGCCCTCCTCAATACCCACCACCAGGCCAACCCATCCTCCCACCCCCTCCCCTCTAGAACCCCCAGCCT
>NW_027905578.1:0-235 GCF_054177405.1 Leptonychotes weddellii | reverse complement strand
GTCCAGGGTGAGGGGCCCTGCCCCAGGGCCCAGCATCTTAACCCTGGGTGCGGTGGAGCTTGGCTGGGCTGGGGATGCAGCCAAGGCCGGGGCACCCTGAAATCTGAAAGTCCCTCGGAGGACCCTGAGGGTCGTTCAGCATCGAGCTAGTATTAGGAAGCTGAGGCTGGGCAGACCTCAGTTTCCTCATCTGTCCACACAAGTAATGACTAGAATCCCCTTCCCCAGGAAGCAG
>NW_027905577.1:0-235 GCF_054177405.1 Leptonychotes weddellii | reverse complement strand
TAGCTATGCGAGCAGAGTGAGTGAAGGTGTCATCTAGGGATCTGACGATGTTATGTCAAGTGGACCCAGTCACTTCCAAAGCTGTGTGGCTTTTAAGAAGGGCTTCCTTAAAAAAAAGAGCTGCTTCAGAGGGACCTGTCCCTCACTGACCGACTGGAATCTCAATTCCAAAGACTCCCATCTGCCTGGTTTTCTTTCACTCACCTGGATGGCGCCAACGTGGGTTCTCCCCCTC
>NW_027905576.1:0-1479 GCF_054177405.1 Leptonychotes weddellii | reverse complement strand
AGGAAACAAAACTGAGGGTTGCTGGAGTGGTGGGGGGTGGGAGGGATGGGGTGGCTGGGTGATAGACATTGGTTAGGGTATGTGCTATGGTGAGTGCTGTGAATTGTGCAAGACTGTTGAATCACAGATCTGTACCTCTGAAACAAATAATACATTATATGTTAACAAAAAAAAAGAAGAAGATAGCAGGAGGGGAAGAATGAAGGGGGGGAAATCAGAGGGGGAGATGAACCATGAGAGATGATGGACTCTGAAAAACAAACTGAGAGTTCTAGAGGGGAGGGGGTGGGAGGATGCGTTAGCCTGGTGATGGGTATTGAGGAGGGCACGTTCTGCATGGAGCACTGGGTGTTATACTCAAACAATGAATCATGGAACACTACATCAAAAACTAATGATGTAATATATGGTGATTAAGATAACATAATAATAATAAAAAAAAAAGAAATGTCTCTTTCCAAAAGACTTGTATTTACTCAGCTAGTCCCACTAGAGGACTAAAACTAAAAACACAATAGAATATAGTCTGTGAAGTCTAGAATTTCCACATGGATTGATTCAGGGCTTGTCTACGTTCACCAAGCAGTGACACCTGGAATCTGAACTCATCCTGCAAAGAATTCAGTATTTGGAGGGAATACACTCTCAGGAAGTATTTACAACTCATCATATGAAATCAAAGAAGTCCCATTATCTTAATTCATTTGGTTTCCTGTTGGGCTAGTACATGGTAAAAACATTCGTAAAACTGTCAGGTTTTTATTTCATAAATGTCTAGACCCGTGCTGTCCAAAATAAATAAAAAGCAAGCTACACACATAGTTTAAATTTTCTAGGAGCCACATTTAAAAAGGTTAAAAGAAACAAGTGAAATTAATTTTAATAATATCTTTCTTTAGCCAAATATATCTAAAATATTATCATCTCAACATCTAATCAATATAAAATTGCTGAGATATTTTAAATCTTAATATTTTTGGTACCAAGTCTTTGAAAATCTGTGTGCACTTTATACTTACAGTACACTCAATATGGACTACGGTTAGTGGCTTCCGTATTGGACAATGAACATCTAGAGTTTTTAATATGGTTAAGCAATTAACTACTAGGTAATCAAGTCATGAGACAACAATCTCCTTGAGTTCCTGATGATTCTTACCCCATGCCCTATACCCTGACTTTATTCCAGAAAATAAATTATTGAAGTAGTAAGTACTACTGATTATAGCGGGGGACTATACTTTGATTTCAAAGACAAGTAGAAATCTTGATACTACCACAAAGATTAGGAAAATCACTTAAAATCTTAGAGACTGTTCTCCTTGTCTCTAAGATAGAAGTAATAATATCTATCTCACTGTATCTTTGTGAATTAGAGGAGCTAAGTAAAGCACTTCTGCAGTGCCTAGTATAGAGTGAATGAGGTTCCATCTATTAGTATTGTTAGTATTATTAACTTTGCTGTCATTATTATTATTC
>NW_027905575.1:0-235 GCF_054177405.1 Leptonychotes weddellii | reverse complement strand
TCTTTCCTATGAAATGAAAAGAACAGATATAGGGGCGCCTGGGTGGCTCAGTCGGTTAAGTGTCTGCCTTGGGCTCAGGTCATGATCTCAGGGTCCTGGGATCGAGCCCCGTTTTGGGCTCCCTGCTCATCGAAGAGTCTGCTTCTCCCTCTGCCTCTCCCCCTGCTTGTGCTCTCACGCTCTCTCTCTCTCAAAATAAATAAGATCTTTTTTAAAAAAAGTAGAAATGTGTTTT
>NW_027905574.1:0-235 GCF_054177405.1 Leptonychotes weddellii | reverse complement strand
CAGAAAAGCGCCACTTTCTGGAAGGTAGGACTTGCGGAGAAGTGAATCCAAGGCGATATTCCGGAGGACAGACGGTGGGGGAGGGGCCTCCGTCCACCACTTCTGGAAAGTGATAGAGCAGCGGAGCACAAAATTGGAACTTTTAGAAGTCGGCTCCACAGAGGGACGTCGCTCCAATGGCTAAGCGGGGGGTGGAACCCTCGCGGGACAGTGTGGTCTCAGGACCCTCAGGGTC
>NW_027905573.1:0-235 GCF_054177405.1 Leptonychotes weddellii | reverse complement strand
TGCTTTTCTATTTTTCCTCCCCCCCCCCCCCCCCACTTTTCTATTGCTGTGATTACTATACCCAACAGCACTTTTACCAGTCTGGCCATGCCAATGCTTCTGATGTTGACACACACTGGAGCCCACCCTGAAGAGGTGTGGGCATTTGTCATACAGATGATATATGTCTTGTTGGAATACTCAACATCACATTTGGCTTTGGCTATGGTGATGAGAACATCTTGCATATTTTCAC
>NW_027905572.1:0-235 GCF_054177405.1 Leptonychotes weddellii | reverse complement strand
TGATGTTCTGTGGCAGAGGCCTTTCAAGGAAGGCCCACACGCAGACTTATTTGTAGCCAGCAATCCTGGACTTTTTGACTGTAGTCTAACCCTTCAGGTGGCTCCCGGAATGCCTATGGTTTATAGCACTGTCAATGGCAGAAGGTGATTTCACTGTCAGGATCTACACAGTGTTTTCCTCGGTGGAATTGTCTTTTCTCTCTCTTTTGGGGACAAGGACACCATTTTAGTATCA
>NW_027905571.1:0-235 GCF_054177405.1 Leptonychotes weddellii | reverse complement strand
CGTGTCCAGAAAGCTGGCTACTATGGAAGGTTCACCGAAAGGACGTGAGGCAACCACAAGAAGTACCTGATTCACGACTAAAACCTCTGAACCAAGAAGGAGTTCAAGTGGCAAATGGTGGGCGGGGAGGGGGGCGGAAGCCACCTTATTAATATTATAGATGATATTGGAAAATATGGCTTAGGTGCATGGCAACAAGGTACTTCCTTGTATCGATCCTCAGATTTATTTATTT
>NW_027905570.1:0-235 GCF_054177405.1 Leptonychotes weddellii | reverse complement strand
AAAGGCAGAGCAAATGTTACCTACCGCTCCTGCCCTCACGGAAACCAGCTCCACCATTTACCCGCCACCGTGGGAGCCGATCTCCTCGGGGCCTGTTTTCTCATCTACGATGTGGGGGCAACTTATACTGCAGACCCCAGCAGGATGGTAAGGGATAACCAGGGACAAAGGCTCAGCACCTCACCTGTCGCCGGGAAGCGTTGTTACCATTACTAGGGAATTCCCTGTGAGGTTC
>NW_027905569.1:0-235 GCF_054177405.1 Leptonychotes weddellii | reverse complement strand
TTCTATTTGTTAATACTTATGAAAATTACCCACTGATTTTTTTTTACCATGTATTAAGAAACCTGGATAAATTTACTTATTATGTCTAATTATTTATCTGTAGGTTCTTTTGGATTTTCTGTGAAAACAATCAAGCTGTTTGGGAATAATGAAAGCTTTACTTCTTTCCCTATCCTTAATCTTTAATTTTTTTTTTTTTTTTTGCTTAGCATTGGTAAAATATTCATAGAAATAG
>NW_027905568.1:0-235 GCF_054177405.1 Leptonychotes weddellii | reverse complement strand
ATAACACCCAGTGCTCCATTCATTATGTGCCCTCTTTAATACCCATAACCAGGCTAACACATCCCCCCACCCCCCTCCTCTCTAGAACCCTCAGTTTGTTTCTCAGAGACCATAGTCTCTCATGGTTCATCCCCCCCTCCGAATTCCCCCCCCTTCATTTTTCCCTTCCTACTATCTTCTTTTTTTTTTTTTAACATATAATATATTATTTGTTTCAGAGGTAAAGGTCTGTGAT
>NW_027905567.1:0-235 GCF_054177405.1 Leptonychotes weddellii | reverse complement strand
GTTCCCTCCCATCAGATGTGGCCACGCCCCGTGCCTGGCCCTCGTAAGAGGCAGAGGGGAGCTCCTGGCCTTGGGGGCGGGGGGTGCCGGGAGATCAGCCCTGGGGAAGGAGCAAGGGACCCTTCCCCGGGCACTTGCATGCTCCTTGCTCTCGGAGAGCTCCAACCCTGTGCCTGGCAGGAGTCTGGGTGTCGCAGACGTCGGGCCTGACGGATGACATGTTATTTGAGGAAGC
>NW_027905566.1:0-235 GCF_054177405.1 Leptonychotes weddellii | reverse complement strand
AGTTCCCTGTGAGGAGCCACCTCCCCCACTTCCTGGCCCGTGGTTTGGGGGTGCTGAGTGCACCCCAGAGCCAGGACGGACCGTGGACCCAGGCCCGGGTGAACTGGTCACTTCCACTCTGCTGTGACTGGTTCCGGGGTGGGCGTGTGACCCGACCGGAGCCCCGGGCTCCAGGCTCAGGACCTCTGTCTGAACAGACGGGATGGAGGGTCTTCCCGTGTCACCAGGAGGCAGG
>NW_027905565.1:0-1479 GCF_054177405.1 Leptonychotes weddellii | reverse complement strand
GAAGGCAGACGCTTAACGACTGAGCCACCCAGGCGCCCCGCCCCGATAGTGAATTTTTAAGACCAGACCAGTTATCTTACAGAAAATGCCTTATTTTGGATTTGTCTAATTGTTTCTCGGTGGTGATATTTTACTTGTCCTTTAGTCCCTGTAGTTCATATAAACTGGAAATTAAGTCTAAAAGTTTGATTAGAAAAAAAGTACAAGTTTGATCAAAGTCAGGTTAAACATTTCCAACAGGAATTCTTTGGAGCTGATGTCCTGTGCTCCATATGAAGTTAAGTTAGAAGTTACGTAATCTGTTTGTCCCTCTATTCGTGATATTTAGTTGGAACACTCGCTTTTACAAGTGGTGACTGCCACATAACTCTTCAAAGTATACATTTTCCCCTTTTTGATTAGCAAGTAAATTGTGGAATGATTCTTTGGTACCATGCAAATAAAAATTTTAAAACAGGGCCACCTGGGTGGCTCTGTCGGTTAAGCGTCTGCCTGCGGCTCAGGTCATGATCCCAGGGTCCTGGGATTGAGCCCTACGTCAGGCTCTCTGCTCAGCGGGGAGCCTGCTTCTCCCTCTCCCTCTGCCTGCCGCTCCCCCTGCTTGTGCTCTCGCTCTCTCTCTGACAAATAAATAAATAAAATCTTTAAAAACAATTTTATCAGCTACTTGATAACATATTGCTTGTTAGTTTAATATGGACCAAAATACCTGAGCCTTGTTGTTTAGGGTCTATGACTCCATCAGTTACTGATTTATAAGCAAAATCTGATGCTTATGGACCTTAATCCATGATTTTATGTTGTATGTGATAGATGAGTAGTGTAATTTTGGAATAATTTTTTATGATATATTTTGCCTTTACATTAGTCTAAAATAAGTCTTGACTCCTTAATGCAGTGACTAAGCCTCTTAGAACTTAATAATTAAGATTTAAATTCACTAAAAAGATGTAATGCTTAGAAACTTCAATTTTTTAGGTAAGTTATATTTTTAATAGAAAGTACAATGAACTGGGACCAAATGTGTTCTGATTTTGTAGGCAAATAAAACATTATCTCTTTCTTTTATCATTAAGCCTTTAGACAGTTTCTTGAAATAGCAATGAGGTAAAATGTACACTGATTAGAAGATTAGAAATTGAAGAATCTGACCTTGTGGAGTAAGATACTGCCAAATGAAAAGCTCAGCGGTGGCCAAAAGGACTTATTTTACCTCTCATTTTAGAGCATTTGATAATTGAACAGGTTTTTTCTTTTTAACTTTTTTATTCGGTTGAGAATAATTTACATGCAGTAGAATGCACAGCTCTTAAGTTCTAAAAGTCCATGAGTTTTGATATATGGCATACACTTGTATAACTCATACCCATACGGATATTACAGATACCCACAGAAAGATCTCCCGTGCCCCATCCCACTCATTACCCCCACCCACTGTTCAGATTTCTTTCCCTGTAGTTTTACCTTTTGCATGTTTTA
>NW_027905564.1:0-235 GCF_054177405.1 Leptonychotes weddellii | reverse complement strand
GGCACAGAGAACCCCCCTCAAAATCAATAAAAATAGGTCAACACCCTGGCATCTAATAGTAAAACTTATGAGTCTCAGAGACAAAGAGAAAATCCTAAAAGCAGCTCGGGACAAGAGGTCTATAACCTACAATGTTAGAAACATTAGATTGGCAACAGACCTATCCACAGAGACCTAGCAGGCCAGAAAGGACTGGCAGGATATATTCAGAGCACTAAACAAGGAAAGTATGCAG
>NW_027905563.1:0-235 GCF_054177405.1 Leptonychotes weddellii | reverse complement strand
CCTGAGCTGAAGGCGGATGTTTCATCGACTGAACCACCCACGTGCCTCTGTGTGTCCTCTTTGGAGAAATGTCTGTTCATGTCTTCTGCCCATTTTAAATTGGATTGTTTGGGGGTTTTTTGGTGTTGAGTTGTATAAATTCTTTATATATTTTGGATACTAAACCTTTATTGAATATGTCACTTGCAAATATCTTCTCCCATTCAGCAGGTTGTCTTTTAGTTTTGTTGATTGT
>NW_027905562.1:0-235 GCF_054177405.1 Leptonychotes weddellii | reverse complement strand
CGTCATGCCCTTCAGCATGGTCAGGTCCGTGGAGAGCTGCTGGTACTTTGGGCCAAGTTTCTGTACCTTCCACACGTGCTGCGAGGTGGCTGTTTGTTACTCTTCTCTCTTCCACTTGTGCTTCATCTCCATCGACAGGTACCTTGCTGTTACTGACCCTCTGGTCTCTCCTAGCAAGTTCACGGTGTCTGTGTCGGGGCTATGCGTCAGCGTCTTCTGGATCCTTCCCCTTGTA
>NW_027905561.1:0-235 GCF_054177405.1 Leptonychotes weddellii | reverse complement strand
AAGCACTGTAACTACATCCACTTAAAAAGACTTCCTGAGTGGGGGGTGGGGTGGGAGGGATGGGGTGACTGGGTGATAGACACTGGGGAGGGTACGTGCTCTGTTAAGCGCTGTGAATTGTGCAGGACTGTTGAATCTCAGATCTGTACCTCTGAGACAAATAATGCAAGATATGTTAAGAAAAAAAAAGAAGAAGAAGGTAGCGGGAGGGGAGGAATGAAGCGGGGGAAATCGG
>NW_027905560.1:0-235 GCF_054177405.1 Leptonychotes weddellii | reverse complement strand
CTTATTTTACATTCATGAAAAGGCAAAACTATAGCAACAGAGATCAGATCTGTGGCTGCCAGGACTGGAGATGGGGAAGAGATGGAAGACAAAAAGGCATAAGGCAACTTTGAAGAATGATGGAAATATTCTATCTATCTAGATTGAAATGGTGGTTATGTGACTGTAGATGTTTATCCAGAACTCACGGAACTATACCCACTAAAAAATCTACATTGCGTGTAAATTTACCTTA
>NW_027905559.1:0-235 GCF_054177405.1 Leptonychotes weddellii | reverse complement strand
TCTCTAAATTAAAAAGCATCCAAGTGCCCCACTTATATTTTCTCTCATTGTAGGCACAGATATTTTTTTCTGTACAAATTGTTGGAATCTGATGACATCTAGGCCTTTTCACCTTATTTCATGTTGAATATGATAAAATTAAACATTGATGAAATATCACGAAATAATCTTGTATCAGCCTTTGGTGTTTTTTCTTTATAATTGAATGATTCAATCCATGTACTTTTCTGAACAT
>NW_027905558.1:0-235 GCF_054177405.1 Leptonychotes weddellii | reverse complement strand
GGTATGCACACAGAGCTAGGGGACGCCTGCCCCACAGTATGCACACAGAACTAGGGGACGCCCGCCACACGGTATGCACACAGAGCTAGGGGACGCCCACCCCACGGTATGCACACAGAGCTAGGAGAAGGCGAGCAATTGGTGGCCAAACCAGCTTCAAAAGGAAGTCCCCATTTGTTTTCGGGGTGCCCATTTCAGGATACCCTGCAGGGGGCTTCTCAGGAAGATGGTTACT
>NW_027905557.1:0-235 GCF_054177405.1 Leptonychotes weddellii | reverse complement strand
TTTATTCACTCTTCATTCATTCATTTACTAAATACCTAATGGAGGTCAGGCAGAGAGCAAAGTCCTAGGATAGATGTATACTATAGGAACACAGAAGAGGGATATGTAAATAAGACCGAGGAGTTAAAGTCTCTCAAGAGAGGTAACAACACTAAAATTGAGTTTTCAGGGGCATCTGGGTGGCTCAGATGGTTAAGCATCTGCCTTCAGCTCAGGTCATGATTCCAGGGTCCTG
>NW_027905556.1:0-235 GCF_054177405.1 Leptonychotes weddellii | reverse complement strand
AATAATAATTCACAGAACCCATTTTCTTTTATTTGATTCTTCTCAAAAAGGCCATTAGTGTTCAGCAATACACTTCTTTACCTCTACCACTGAGCCGCAAACAGAGCCATTCACTCAGTCTTTCAGGCATCAAACTGGGAAAGAAAGGTCTTTCACATTCCTGTTAGGAGGCATTGTCCAGAGACTTTTCTTTTCTTTTTTAATTTTATTTTATTATGTTATGTTAGTCACCATA
>NW_027905555.1:0-235 GCF_054177405.1 Leptonychotes weddellii | reverse complement strand
GTAGTTGAGCGGATAAATAAACTGTGGTCCATCCAGACAATGGAATATTACTCAGCATACACACACACAAAAGAGCTGTCAAGCCATGAAAAGACCTGGAGGAACCTTAAATACATATTTCTAAGTGAAAGAAGACAATTTGAAAAGGCTACACACTGCATGATTGAAACTAGAAGACATTCTGGAAAAGACACACACACAAAAAAACCATGGAGACAGTAAAAAGATCAGTGGT
>NW_027905554.1:0-1479 GCF_054177405.1 Leptonychotes weddellii | reverse complement strand
TAGAATAATTGGGATCCCAGAAGAAGAAGAAAGAGAGAGAGGGGCAGAAGGTATAATGGAGCAAATTATAGCAGAGAATTTCCCTAATTTGGGAAGGAAACAGGCATCAAAATCCAGGAAGCACAGAGAACCCCTCTCAAAATCAATAAAAATAGGTCAACACCCCGACATCTAATAGTAAAACTTATGAGTCTCAGAGACAAAGAGAAAATCCTGAAAGCAGCTCGGGCCAAGAGATCTGTAACCTACAATGGTAGAAACATTAGATTGGCAACAGACCTATCCACAGAGACCTGGCAGGCCAGAAAGGACTGGCAGGATATATTCAGAGCACTAAATGAGAAAAATATGCAGCCAAGAGTACTATATCCAGCTAGGCTGTCATTGAAAATTGAAGGAGAGATAAAAAGATTCCAGGACAAACAAAAACTAAAGGAATTTGCAAACACGAAACCAGACCTACAAGAAATCTTGAAAAGGGTCTTCTAAGCAAAGAGAGAGCCTAAAAGCAACAGAGACCAGAATGGAACACAGACAATATACAGTAACAGTTACCTTACAGGCAATACAATGGCACTAAACTCCTATCTTTCAATAGTTACCCTGAACGTAAATGGGCTAAATGCCCTAATAAAAAGACACAGGCTATCAGATTGGATAAAAAACAAGACCCATCGATATGCTGTCTGCAAGAGACTCATTTTAGACCCAAAGAAACCCTGAGATTGAAAGTGAGGGCGTGAAAAACCATTTACTATGCTAATGGACACCAAAAGAAAGCTGGGGTGGCAATCCTTTATCAGAAAATTAGATTTTAAACCAAAAACTGTAACAAGAGATGAGGAAGGACACTATATCCTACTTAAAGTGTCTATCCAACAAGAAGATCTAACAATTGTTAATATCTATGCCCCTAACATGGGAAGAGCCATTATATAAGGCAATTAATAACAAAAGCAAAGAAAGACATCGACAACAATACAATAATAGTGGGAGACTTTTACACCCTCCTCACTGAAATGGACAGATCATCTAAGCAAAAGATCAATAAGGAAATAAAGACTTTACATGACACACTGGACCAAATGGACTTCACAGACATATTCAGAACATTCCATCCCAAAGCAATGGAATACACATTCTTCTCTAGTGCCCATGGAACATTCTCCAGAATAGATCACATCCTAGGTCATAAATCAGGTCACAACTGGTACCAAAAGATTGGGATCATTCCCTGCCTATTTTCAGACCACAATGCTTTGAAACTAGAACTCAATCACAACAGGAAAGTCGGAAAGAACTCAAATACATGGAGGCTAAAGAGCATCCTACTAAAGAATGAATGGGTCAACCAGGAAATTAAAGAAGAATTAAAAAAAAACATGGAAACCAATGAAAATGAAAACACAACTGTTCAAAATCTTTGGGATGCAGCAAAGGCAGTCCTAAGAGGAAAGTATATAGCAATACAAGCCTTTC
>NW_027905553.1:0-235 GCF_054177405.1 Leptonychotes weddellii | reverse complement strand
CCAGACCTGCAGCTGTACGCACACTGGCTTCATCTACAGCACCCTGACTCCAACCAAACACAACCAGCCGTGGGTGCTGGGGGTAGCTAGGCTTAGCAGGCTGCAAAGTTTCCCAGGTAACTGGTACCAGCAATTTGCTGGTGCAAGATTCTTAAAGTAGTCCCAACACCAACAGCAGGAGTCATCTGAGCTGCGTAGTTAAACGTGCATCTCCCTGGACCCAAGACCTCAAAAA
>NW_027905552.1:0-235 GCF_054177405.1 Leptonychotes weddellii | reverse complement strand
TGGAAGGGAGTCTGGCAGTTCCTCAAAAAGTTAGATGCAGAGTTACCACGTGACTCAGTAATTCCACTCCTAGGTATGTACCCAAGAGAACTGAAAACATGTTCACACAAAAACTTATACATGAATGTTCATAGCAGCATGATTCATAATTGCCAAAAAAGTGGAAGCAACCCAAATGTCCATCAACTGATGGATGGATGGATGGAATATTATTTATCCAGGCCACCACATGAAT
>NW_027905551.1:0-235 GCF_054177405.1 Leptonychotes weddellii | reverse complement strand
TTTACTCCCTGGATGTTCTTTGTACGGTGTCTCAGCTTGCAAGAGTGGGACTGTCTCTAAAGGAGGCTTTTGAAAATCTTGTGTGATCTCTTTCTAAACATGAGATGATCCCTGAGAGAAAGTGTGTAGGGTAGAGATGACTCTTGACAACAGTGGTTTGCTAAGAAGCAAGAGTGGGACAGGCAGAAATGTAGGCCTTCCCTGACTTTAGAGAGGAGGTGGGGCTGGGTTCCCG
>NW_027905550.1:0-235 GCF_054177405.1 Leptonychotes weddellii | reverse complement strand
TAAAGCAATCAACAGCATTATTTTTTTCTCACAAACCTGTAATTTGTCAGGGTTTGACAGGGATAATATATCTTTGCCCCAGTTTGTGTCAGCTGGGGCAGATCCCAGGATAGGCACTAGGATCACCTGAAGGCTTGCTTGCTCCCATGTCTTGCTGTTGGGTGAAACCTTCACTGGGACTTGGCTGGAACACCCACATGGGGCCTCCCTAGGTGGTCTGGGCTTCTCACAACAT
>NW_027905549.1:0-235 GCF_054177405.1 Leptonychotes weddellii | reverse complement strand
CTCCCCCCTCTGGTGCTCTCTCTCATTCTCTCTCTCTCAAATAAATAAATAAATCTTAAAAAAAAAAAATTAAGGGTTCCAGATTAAGGAACCAGCATCCTCAAAGCCTTCAAGTGGGAAAGTGCACAGTGTCTTGTATACCCCAAGCCAGAGGAGGCTGAGCTGGAAAGTGGGGGATGGCAGTGTGGCCTGAGATGGGGTGGCAGATGGCAGATGACACACTCCTTCCAGTCCT
>NW_027905548.1:0-235 GCF_054177405.1 Leptonychotes weddellii | reverse complement strand
GAGCAGGAATATGAGGAGTGAGTGGCGCTGGCGGGAGGGCTGGGGGCGTGGAGAGGTGGGACACTTTCCCACCTCCAGCACGTCTAACCCTCCCTCTCGCCCTTTCCTCCCCACCCCTGCCCTCAGGGAGCAGCCCGAAGGTGAGTGGGCAGTGGGCGGGCCTCGGCGGACACGCGCGCGGGAGGCGAGAGGACAGCGGGGTCCCCCGCCGCCCCCGCGTCCACCCTCCGGGGTT
>NW_027905547.1:0-235 GCF_054177405.1 Leptonychotes weddellii | reverse complement strand
GGGTGGGAGGGATGGGGTGACTGGGTGATAGACACTGGGGAGGGTATGTGCTCTGGTAAGCGCTGTGAATTGTGCAAGACTGTTGAATCTCAGATCTGTACCTCTGAAACAAATAATGCAATATATGTTAAGAAAAAAAAAAAAGAAGAAGAAGAAGGTAGCGGGAGGGGAAGAATGAAGCGGGGGAAATCGGAGGGGTGGACGAACCATGAGAGACGATGGACTCTGAAAAACA
>NW_027905546.1:0-235 GCF_054177405.1 Leptonychotes weddellii | reverse complement strand
TTAGGTGCTCTCTTTTTGGCCTGGTTTGCCCAATCAAGAGCATTGCTGAAATTCTTCTCTTTAATGTAGAAATATCTTGCTAAGGCCTGACAAATGAACGCATTTTGTGGGAATCGATGAGTCCCGGCGGTCAAGACCATTTCAATTTCTTCGTTCTGTAAAGCTTCGATTAATGGAGCAAACAAAGTGTCTGTTTCATTCCCGTACTCTTTGCGCTGTCTTGTAAGCAGAAGAG
>NW_027905545.1:0-235 GCF_054177405.1 Leptonychotes weddellii | reverse complement strand
CCTTTCCTCCTTCCCTTTGCTACTTCACTTAGAAACGGTGAATTTACCTACAAAAATGACTTCTCCCCCACAGTCTAGAGCTTGGGTTTTAGTTTCAGAGACAGGACGGGGAGTTTATCTGAAAAGCCAGCCAAGAGGCAAATGCTGCTACTCTCACTGTATGTGTGAAATTTTTGCACAGCTGCAGGCTTCAAGGAGTTTCAGTGTGAAAGAGAACAGCAGTGAGCTAGATCCC
>NW_027905544.1:0-235 GCF_054177405.1 Leptonychotes weddellii | reverse complement strand
GAACAAGCAGAGAAATTCCCTGCCTCAAGGACATTCCGTTGCAGTGGAAAAAGACAGGTAACTAACAGATATACTTATCATATGACAAGGGTTCTGAGACAGTAGGGGAAAAGTAAGTAGGGTAAAGAGAATCATGAGTGTGGAGTATGTTTTTGGAGGTGGTATTTTATCAGGGGCTACTCTGATGTGGTGACATGTGAATAGAGCTCAGAGGACATGAGGGAGCATGCCACAC
>NW_027905543.1:0-1479 GCF_054177405.1 Leptonychotes weddellii | reverse complement strand
CAGATGTTGGCGAGGATGTGGAGAAAGGGAACCCTCGTGTACTGTTGGTGGGAATGCAAACTGGTACAGCCACTGTGGAAAACAGTATGGAGGTTCCTCAGAAAATTAAAAATAGAACTACACTATGATCTACTAATTCCACTTCTGGGTCTTTATCCAAATAAAATGAAAACACTAACTTGAAAAGATACCTGCACCCGTATGTTTATTGTAGCACTATTGACAACAGCCAAGATATGGAAGCAACCTGTGTCCACTGAAGATGAACAGATAAAGAAGACGTGGTGTATATCAACAATGGACTATTACTCAGCCATAAAAAGAAGGAAATCTTGCCATTTTCAACAACAGGGATGGACCTTGTGATTGTCATGCTCAGTGAATCAAGGCAGTGGAAGACAAACACCGTGTGATCTCACTTACATGTGGGATCTGAAAAAACAACAACACCCCAAAACCAAGTCCATTGACACAGAGAACAGACTGGTGGTTGCCAAGGCAGGGCTTGGGGGTGGGCAAAATGGGTGAAGGGGCCAAAGTTACCAACTTCCAGTTATGAAATAGGTAAGTCCTGTAGATGTGGCAGACAGCATGGTGGCCAGAGTCAACAATACTGTGTTGTATGTTTGTTTTTTTGGTTTGTTTTAGAGAGAGAGAGGGAGAAAGAGAGAGAGAGAGAGAGTGGGGGGAGGGGCAGAGGGAGAAAGAGAATCTCTAGCAGACTGTTTGCTGAGCATGGAGCCTGATGTGGGGTTTGATCCCACGACCCTGAGATCATGACCTGAGCCAAACCAAGAATTGGACCCTCAACCGACAGAGACACCCAGGCACCCCAACAATACTGTGTTGCATATTTGAACATTGCTGAGAGTACTTCTTGAAAGTTCCCACCATGAGAAATAGTGTTGTGACCATGTGTGGTGATGGGTGTTGATCACACTACCATCACGTCACAACAGGTACAAACACTGACTCATCATGCAGTACACCTGAAACCAAGATCATGTTACATATTGTATCTGAAGGAAAAATTCAGTCTTAGTTAAATAAAAGTAGAAAATTAGAGAAGGAAACAAATCACCTATAACCCCACTCCCAAGACCGCTAAGATCTTGCTTGATCCCATGGAAGTTTTTTTTTTTTTTGAGAAAATTTTTAAAAATTTTACTATGTTATGCTAGTCACCATATAATACATCATTCATTTTTGATGTGGTGATCCACGATCCATTGTTTTCATATAACACCTAGTGCTCCATGCAGTATGTGCCTTCCTTAATACCCATCACCGGGCTAACCCATCCCCCTCCCCCCTCCCTTCTAAAACTCTGTTTGTTTCTCAGAGTCCATAGTCTCTCATGGTTCATCTCTCCCTCCGATTTCCCCCCCTTCATTTTTCCCTTCCTTCTCCTAATGTCCTCCATGCTATTCCTTATGTTCCACAAATAAGTGAAACCATATGATAATTGACTTTCTCTGC
>NW_027905542.1:0-235 GCF_054177405.1 Leptonychotes weddellii | reverse complement strand
TGCTTAACAGGATGCTCCCTCAGTGTTTGTAACAAAACTATGGCATCACCTCCAAACTGTATGGATGAAGAAATTGAGAAGCACTGAGCTTAAATAACTTGCAAAACCAGGGACAGTGGGCAGGTGGTAAAGAAAAATGCAAACTTACTCATTTCCTTTCTCCATGAATGGAGTCATCCTCAGAGCTGTCCAAGCCATAAACATAGATGCCTCCTTTGACTTACAGACAATTAGT
>NW_027905541.1:0-235 GCF_054177405.1 Leptonychotes weddellii | reverse complement strand
TAAGTGCGTAGAACTGTGCCTGGCACTTTGTAATCGCTTATAAATATTTGTTGAATCAGATTTATCACAGGACCCTTTTCCACAAAACACACTTTGACATTACAAAGAATGGGTATTTCCAACAGAAGGAACTTTGGGAAAATAGGTCTATTTTGTGAGAGGAGAGTGTATGATTCTGAGTTTCTTCCAGACCTACAACTCTCATCTAGGTGCTTTCTAATGAATGAATTGCTGT
>NW_027905540.1:0-235 GCF_054177405.1 Leptonychotes weddellii | reverse complement strand
GTAGATTAATTTGAGAAGAATTAAAAATCTTATAATATTGAGTCTTTCTTTTTAGTAATACAGTCTTTATCTGTTTTGGACTTTCTGTGGAGAGGTTTCACACATATTATCTAAATTTCATTTTGATGTTTGATATTGATGTATATGCCTCATAATATTATTGTAAATTAAGCATTTTTTAAATGTCACTTTCTATTTGTTAATACTTATGAAAATTACCCACTGATTTTTTTTT
>NW_027905539.1:0-235 GCF_054177405.1 Leptonychotes weddellii | reverse complement strand
TCTCTAAATTAAAAAGCATCCAAGTGCCCCACTTATATTTTCTCTCATTGTAGGCACAGATATTTTTTTCTGTACAAATTGTTGGAATCTGATGACATCTAGGCCTTTTCACCTTATTTCATGTTGAATATGATAAAATTAAACATTGATGAAATATCACGAAATAATCTTGTATCAGCCTTTGGTGTTTTTTCTTTATTATTGAATGATTCAATCCATGTACTTTTCTGAACAT
>NW_027905538.1:0-235 GCF_054177405.1 Leptonychotes weddellii | reverse complement strand
TGGAAACCTCATAATTCACAGGCTGAGGTTTCTCAACCTGGAAACCTCATAATTCATAGACCATTGGATAGAACATCCAGAAGATTTTTTGTCTCTGTAGTAGGGAATAATTAGTCCTAGACTGAATAATACACTGGTACTACCTAGCATGTCTAAAAAGCAAATCTCACACTGTTACCAAGTAACTTATCTGTGTCCCATAACAAATTTCAAAAATAATTAGAGGTACACAAAA
>NW_027905537.1:0-235 GCF_054177405.1 Leptonychotes weddellii | reverse complement strand
GCCCGGCTCCTCCTGCCCAGCCGCACCGCCACGAAGCCCAGCACCGACAACAGGAAGAGCGACGACACCGACGCCAAGGCCACCACCAGGTAGACGGTGAGCGGGTCGGCCCGGGCCTCGGCCGCCGCCGCGTCCGGGAGCGGCAGGTAGGGCTGCGAGAAGCCGTCCACCAGCAGCACGTGCAGCGTGACGCTGGCCGACAGCGGCGGCTCGCCGTTGTCCTTGACCAGCACCA
>NW_027905536.1:0-235 GCF_054177405.1 Leptonychotes weddellii | reverse complement strand
AGAGAGATTCTCTGCCAGTGTTAATTAGTACCTTATGCTAGATCTAATACAATGAAATGGGGTGTCTGGATGGGCTGAGTTCTAAGTATCTGGAGGAATGCAAACGCAGACAGGATGTACCCTCTTCTGGGAACATTGTAGAGAGCATTCAGGTGGCTTGATCTGAAATTTATGATTCTGTGATCTAGTGGGATGCCTGAGGGCAGGTGATGGGAATAAATAAAGCTGGAGCCTC
>NW_027905535.1:0-235 GCF_054177405.1 Leptonychotes weddellii | reverse complement strand
TAATTTTATTTGGTATGAAAGTATACATTTATCAGGTATTAAGCTAGTCACTGAAAATACAGAGCCCATTCAGAAAAAAAAAAAAATCTCTGGCATCCTATTTTTCACTGTCTAGACTTATCTCATATCCTAAATTATAGTGTCTTAGATTTTAAAGACACTTTACATATTTATTTTTTTTTCTTTTCTTCTTTTTTTTTTTATTCTTATGTTAATCCCCATACATTACCTCATT
>NW_027905534.1:0-235 GCF_054177405.1 Leptonychotes weddellii | reverse complement strand
GGAAATCTGGTGATTAGATCCCATTTAGTGATATACCACACTAATAAATAAGATACTTTATCTTATCCTACCATACTGAGTGATCCAAGAAACTCTTGAGAAATCAGTATAAAAGTGGAAAAATGACCTTTAATTGATTATACTTCAAGAGGCCTAGAAGAGAAAATGCAAGATCCCATTGATGGGACCCATCCTCAAATTGGGCCACATAGGATTTCGACACATAAATATTCCC
>NW_027905533.1:0-235 GCF_054177405.1 Leptonychotes weddellii | reverse complement strand
TGCCAAAGGACATTTAAAAATAATTTTCTCCCTTGATAATATGAAATGTGTTATCAATGTAGAACAGTTGGAAAACAGAAAAAATGTAAAGAAGAAAATGAAAATGACCCTTAATGCTACTACTCAGAGAATTATTGTAAATTTTTTGGTGAAAGTTTTTCAAATCTTTCTCTGTCTCTCTTTATACACATGTACGTACACGCACATTTAATATTATTTTCATTGTATTATATTA
>NW_027905532.1:0-1479 GCF_054177405.1 Leptonychotes weddellii | reverse complement strand
TAACAATGTTTATTCTTCCGATCCATGAGCATGGAATATTTTTCCATCTTTTTGTGTCTTCTTCAGTTTCTTTTCTGAGTGTTCTGTAGTTCCTAGAGTATAGATCCCTTACCTCTTTGGTTAGGTTTATTCCAAGGTATCTTATGGTTTTGGGTGCTATTGTAAATGGAATCGTTTCTCTAATTTCTCTTTCTACAGTTGTGTTGTTAGTGTATAAGAAAGCAACTGATTTCTGTGCATTGATTTTGTATCCTGCCATATTACTGAATTGCTGTATGAGTTCTAGTAATTTGGGGGTGGAGTCTTTTGGGTTTTCCACATAAAGTATCATGTCGTCTGCGAAAAGAGAGAGTTTGACTTCTTCTTTGCCAATTTGAATACCTTTTATTTCTTTTTGTTGTCTGATAGCTGCTGCTAGGACTTCTAGTACTATGTTGAACAACAATGGTGAGAGTGGGCACCCTTGACATGTTGCTGATCTTAAGGGAAAGGCTCTCAGCCTTTCCCCATTGAGGATGATTTTTGCAGTGGGTTTTTCATAGATGGATTTTATGAACTTGAGGAATGTTCCCTCTATCCCTATACTTTGGACAGTTTTAATCAGGAAAGAATGTTGTATTTTGTCAAATGCTTTTTCTGCATCAATTGAGAAGACCATATGGTTCTTCTCTCTCCTCTTATTAATGTGTTCTGTCACATTGATTGATTTGTGAATGTTGAACCACCCTTGTGTCCCAGGGATAAATCCCAGTTGGTCGTGGTGGATGATCCTTTTAATGTATTTTTGGATCTTTTAGCTAGGATTTTGTTAAGGATTTTGGAATCCATATTCATCAGGGATATCAGCCTGAAATTTTCCTTTTTGATGGGGTCTTTGCCTGGTTTGGGGATTAAGGTAATCCTGGCCTCATAAAATGAGTTTGGAAGTTTTCCTTCAATTTCTATTTTTTGAAACAGCTTCAGTAGAATAGGTATTATTTCTTCTTTGAATGTTTGGTAGAATTCCCCAGGGAATCCATCAGGCCCTGGGCTTTTGTTTTTTGGCAGGTTTTTGATCACTGCTTCAATCTCGTTACTGGTTATTGGCCTATTCAGGTTGTCAATTTCTTCCTGTTTCAGTCTTGGCAGTTTATAGGTTTCCAGGAAGGCCTCCATTTCATTCAGATTGCTCAGTTTATTGGCATATAGTTGTTGATAATAATTTCTAATAATTGTTTCTATTTCCTTGGTGTTAGTCCTGATCTCTCCCCTTTCATTCATAATTTTATGAATTTGGGTCCTTTCTCTTTTCTTTTGGATAAGTCCGCCCAGTAGTTTATCCATTTTATTAATTATTTCAAAGAACCAGCTTCTAGTTTTGTTGATCTGATCTACTGTGTTTCTGGTTTCTAATTCATTGATCTCTGCTCTACTTTTAATTATTTCTCTTCTAATGCGTGGCTTAGGCAACGTTTGTTGCTTTTTCTCTAGTTCTTTAAG
>NW_027905531.1:0-12884 GCF_054177405.1 Leptonychotes weddellii | reverse complement strand
TGGTGAGCGCTATGAACTGTATAAGACTGATGAATCACAGACTTGTACCTCTGAAACAAATAATACATTATATGTTAAAAAAAAAAGATAGTAGGAAGGGAAAAATGAAGTGGGGGGAAATCGGAGGGGGAGACCAACCATGAGAGACTATGGACTCTGAGAAACAAACTGAGGGTTCTAGAGGGGAGGGGGGTGGGGGAATGGGTTAGCCTGGTGATGGGTATTAAAGACGGCACATATTGAATGGAGCACTGGGTTCTATACACAAACAATGAATCATGGAACACTACATCAAAAACTAATGATGTAATGTATGGTGATTAACATAACATAATAAAATGAAATAAAAAAAAGAATATTAAAATAAAAAACAAACAAAAAAAAGAGTTGAAAAAAAGCCACTGAGAACTGGAAAGACTCCACCAAAAAACTGCTAGAATTCCTAAATGAATTCAGTAAAGTTGCAAGATAAAAAAATCAATGTACAGAAATCTGTTGCATTTCTATACACCAATAATGAAGCAGCAGAAAGAGAAATGAAAGAATCAATCCCATTTATAATTGCACCCAAAACAGTAAGATACCTAGGAATAAGCCTAATCAAAGAGATGAAAGACCTGTACTCT
Source organism: Leptonychotes weddellii (assembly GCF_054177405.1). Classification (NCBI taxonomy): domain Eukaryota; kingdom Metazoa; phylum Chordata; class Mammalia; order Carnivora; family Phocidae; genus Leptonychotes; species Leptonychotes weddellii. Next base: position 12,258 of record NW_027905531.1, on the reverse strand, counting down.
GAAAACTATAAAACACTGATGAAGAAATTGAAGATGACACAAACAAATGGAAAAACATTCCATGCTCATGGATTGGAAGAACAAATATTGTTAAAATGTCTATATTATCCAAAGCAATCTGCACATTTAATGCAACCCCTATCAAAATACCAACAGTATTTTTCGCAGAGATAGAACAAACAATCCTAAAATTTATATGGAACCACAAAAGACCCCGAATGGCCAAAGCAACCTTGAAAAAGCAAAGCAAAGCTGGAGGCCTCACAATTCCAGACTTCAAGTTATATTACAAACTTGTAGTGACCAAAACTGTATGTTACTGGCACAAAAATAGACACACAGATCAAAGGAACAGAATAGAAAACCCAGAAACGAATCCACAACTATATGGTCAATTAATCTTCGACTAAGCAGGAAAGAATACCCAATGGGAAAAAGACAGTCTCTTCAGCAAACAGTGTTGGGAAAGTTGGACAGCAACATGAAAATGAATGAAACTGGACCACTTTCTTACACCAAACACACAAATAAATTTAAAATGGATTAAAGACCTAAATGTGATACTTGAAACCATAAAAATCCTAGAAGAGAACACAGGTGATAACCTCTTTGACATAAGCTGTAACAACTTCTTTCTAGATATGTCTCCTGAAGCAAGGGAAACAAAAGCAAAAATAAACCACTGGGACTTCATCAAAATAAAAATTTTCTGAACAGCAAAGGAAACAATCAACAAAACTAAAAAGGCAACCTACAGAATGACAGAAGATATTTGCAAATGACATATCTGATAAAGGGTTAGTATCTGAAAACTATAAAGAACTTATAAAACTCAACACCCCAAGAACAAACAATGCAATTAAAAATGGGCAGAAGACATGAATAAACATTTTTCCAAAGAAGATATACAGATGGACAACAGACATATGAAAAGATGCTCAACATCACTGATCATCAGGGAAATGCAAATCAAAACTAAAATATCACCTTACACCTGTCAGAACAGCTAAAATCAACAAGAAACAACAGGTGTTGCCGAGGATGTAGGGAAACAGGAACCCTCTTACACTGTTGGTGGGAATGCAAATTGATGCAGTGATTCTGGGAAACAGTATGGTGGTTCCTCAAAAAGTTAAAAATGAAACCACACTATGATACAGCAATTGTAGTACTAGGTGTTTACCCAAAGAATCCAAAAACACTTATTCAAAGGCATACATACATGCTCCCTGATGTTTATAGCAGCATTATCTACAATAGCCAAATTATGGAAACAGTCCAATGTCCATTAACTGATGAATAGATAAAAAAGATGTGGTATGTATGTATGTATGTATGTATGTATGTATGTATGTATCTATACAACAGAATATTATTCAGCCATAAAAAAGAATGAAATCTCGCCATTTGTAGTGACATGGATGGAGCTAGAGAGTATTACGCTAAGTGAAATAAGTCAGTCAGAGAAAGACAAATACCATATTATTTCACTCATATGTGGAATTTAAGAAACAAATCAAATGAGCAAAAGGGGAAAAAAAGAGAGAGGGAGGCTAACCAAGAAACAGACTCTTTTAACTATAAAGAACACATATAGATAAAATTTAACAAGCCACAAAAAGGGAAAGAGACAGATGCCAAAGAACAAGATGGGAGTAGTTATTAGTTGTCTGAGACACAGCTATTTCATTATTTGATGAACATAGATACCTTATTACAAGAAGTCAAAAAAAATTAGAGGTAAGGAAAGGGAAGCAGTGAATATGGATTACTGAGTTGATGGACATTTGTACTGTTTCCATTTTGGAGACACTATGAACAATGTTACTATGAACATTCTAGTATGTATCATGATTCCTATATGCATTAATTTTAGGATATATATATTCAGGAACAGAATTGCTGGTTATTGGGTAGGCATACCCTTTTACAAATTTCCAAATTGGTTAAGCCAATTTATATGTCTATTGAAAGAAAATGGCGATAGTTCCTCTTACTCCAAAACATATCTCTATCTAGTACTGTCAATATTAGCAATTTTTTTCACATCTGGTAGTAGTAATAATAGTTATCATGGTTTTAATGTTCCTTTCCCTGACTGTTAATGAGAAAAAGCATTATTTTATATGTTTATCAGGCACTTAGATGTTCTTTTTTGTAAAGTCCCTGTTTAAGTCTTTTGCCCAAATTCTCCCTTATTGGGCTGTCCTTTTTTACTGAATTGTTAGATTTTAGTATCTATCCTGGATAACTAGTTCTTTATCAGTTTTATATGGTGAAAACATCTATTCCTATTCTGTAGCTTGTTGTCTTACTTAATCATGTCTTATGGTTAACAGAATATTTTAATTTAGCCAAATCTATCAGTATTTTCCTTTATAGTTAGAGGGTTTTGTGTCTTAAAAGGAATCCAGTGAAAATGGCAGAGTAGGAAATGCCAAAACATAACATAATAAACATAACATAATACATAACATAATAAAATGAAATAAAATCCATCACTCCATGAAAGAGGTGACTAAATTAGCAAAAATGGTCAGAATCAACCAGGTGAATGCTTAATCAAGGAAAAAAACAAAAAACAAAAAACCAAAACAACTATTCCTCCACTAAACAGCTCAGTGGTATACTTGAAGACACAGTCCACATTCCTGATAAGCATTCTTAGTACTGGAGGAAGAACAAACCTTATTCTAAAGAATTGCAGTTCTTTGTTTCAATATGTCCAGTGGCTCAATGAAGGACATATAGGGTTTGCTTTTATTTCCCCTAACCTGGAACTTTCCCTGGACTTCTGCAGCTAACCAGGAGGTGGTATTGTTCAAAAATATAAAGGCAAACGTATTAACTACTGCTCTCGGGGCATGGGATGACAGTTGGGATAAAGAGTAGATTCACTGAGAAATTTGGAAGGAAAGGCTATGTAATGAAATGCTTTCAGGCATTAAGGACTTTGAAAAGCATATTCCTGGGAATCCAAAGGTTCATGTTTATGCCCAGGGTTAGCCACATCCTCAGAAGACTACCTAATCTTTCAACTCTTGCTGAACTTCAGACTCTGCACAAGCAGGAAGTGAAGGCTAAGAGTTGTAAACTGGCTAAGTGTCAAAGGCATGCCCTGATACATACAGAGAGTCCAAGTGAAAAGAATAAGAGATTATCTTTTTCTGTATACATTTTCCTCAGGCATTAAGGAAATCTCTGTTGAATCACTAGCTGACCACACAGCTAATGGAACAGAGACTTCAGTTACAAATAATTAATAACAGACTTGACAAGAAAGTTAATCAACAAACCAAAAACAGTAATTATGACAAAGAGCAATATCATACCCCAGGGAGGGGGAAGAATCTGATTTCCAGAGTTTCCACTTGTAATATTCAAAGTGTCCAGTTTGCAACAAAAATTATACGTTATGCAAAGAAACAAGAAAGTGTGGCCTATGTATAGGAAAAAAAAAAAAAGGAATAAATAGAAACTGTTATGGAGAAAGCTCAGACACTAGACTACTGAAAAAATTTAAATCAACTATTTTTTCAAGATTGTTTTGGCTACTTGGGGTCTTTTGTGGTTCCATATAAATTTTTAGGATTGTTTGTTTACCCAAGGATACAAAAATACTGATTTGAAGGGACACATGCACCCCAATGTTTATAGCAGCCTTATCAACAACAGGCAAATTATGGAAAGAGTCCAAATATCCATCAATGGATGAATGGATAAAGAAGATGTGGTACATATGCAATGGAATATTACTCAGCCATCTTAAAGAATGAAATCTTGCCATTTGCAATGATGTGGATAGAGCTAGAGTGTATTATGTTAAGCGAAATAAGTCAATGAGAAGAAGACAAATACCATTATGATTTCACTGATATGTGGAATTAAAGAAACAAAACAGATGAACATAGAGTAAGGGGGAACAAAAGAGAGAGGGAAGTAAACCATAAGAGACTCTTAACTACAGAGAACAATCTCAGGGTTGATGGAAGGAGATGGGCGGAGGATGGGTTAAATGGGTGATTGGTGTTAAGGAGGGCACTTGTGTTGGGGTGCCTGGGTGGCTCAGTTGGTTAAGCGACTGCCTTCGGCTCAGGTCATGATCCTGGAGTCCCGGGATCGAGTCCCACATCGGGCTCCCTGCTCAGTGGGGAGTCTGCTTCTCCCTCTGACCCTCCTCCCTCTCATGCTCTCTGTCTCTCCTTCTCTCTCTCAAATAAATAAATAAAATCTTTAAAAAAAAAAAAAGGAGGGCACTTGTGATGAACACTGGGTGTTATATGTAAGTGATAAATCACTAATTTCTACTCCTGAAACCAATATTACCTTATATGTTAACTAGAATTTAAATAAAAACTTGAAATAAAAAAAATCAACTATTTAAAATATATTGAAAGAACTAAAGAAAACTATGGATAAAAAACTAAAGAAAGCATGGGGAAGATGTCTCCCCAACAAGGAACAGCTTTTAAAGAGAAAGAAATAATGAAAAAGAAACAAACAGAAATTCTAAAGTTGAAAAAAATAGCTGACTCTTGAACAATGCGGGGATGTGGATGCCAACCCCCTGTGCAGTCAAAAATCTGTGTATACCTTTTGACTCCCCAAAACTTAACTACTAATAGCCTACTGCTGATTGGAAGCCTTACCAATTGACACATATTTCATATATTATATGTATTACATACTGTATTCTTACAATAAAGTAAGCTAGAGAAAAGAAAATGTTATTAAGAAAATCATAAGAAAAAATAAACTAAAAGAAAAGAAAATCATAAGGAAAAAAATACATTTACAGTACTATACTATGTCCATTGAAAAAAATGCACATATAAGTGGACCCACACAGTTCAAACCTGTGTTGGGGTTCAACCATAGAACTAAAATAAAAAATTCTCTACATGGGTTCAGCAGCAGATTTGAGCAAGCAGAAGAAAGAATTACTGACTTGAAGATAAATCAATTGAGAATACCCAATTTGAGCAGAAAGAAAAAAAGAATGAAGAAAAATGAGCAGAACTTCAGAAAACCATGGAAGGACACTAATAACTGCACCAAGGTATGCATAATGGGAGTCCCAAAAGGAGAGGAGAGAAAGAGGCAGAGAAAATATTTGAAGAAATAATGACTGAAAATTTTCCAAATACGATGAAAGATATAAGTCTACATGTTCAAGAAGTTCAACAATTCCAAGTTAGATAAAGAGATCTACACCAAGACACATTATAACAAACCGTTGAAAGTGAAGGACAAAGAATTCTAAAAGCAGCAAGAGAGAAGCAACCTATATGAGAGATCCTCAATACGATTAACAGTCTATTTCTCAGCAGAAACTATAGAGGTCAATAGGTAGCAAAATAACGTATTCAAAATGCTAGATGAAAATGAACTGTCAACCAGAAATTTTATATATGGCAAAACTATAATTCAAAAATGAAAAGGAAATCAAAATATTCTCAGATAAACAAAAGCTGAGAGTTCAATACTAATAGACCTTCCCTACAAGAAATGCTAAAAGTTCTTCAGGTTGAAATGAAAGGACACTAGACAGTAATTTGGAATTCACATGGAGAAATAAATAACACTGGTACTCAACATAGGTAGATATAAAAGTAATACATATTTTGGTTTGTAAATCAATACAGTTTAAAAAGAAAACTATATAAAACAATAATTGTAAATCTGTGTTGATGGGCACACAAGGTATAAATCTGTATTTTGTGAAAATAACATAAGTGAAGGAGATTGGGCAAAGATTTTGCATAATATTTAAACTAATTTGGTATTAATCAAACTAGACTGTTACAAAGTAAGATGTTAATTTTAACCCCTGGAGCAACCACTAAAAAGATAACTAAAAAAATATTTGCCAAAAGAAATGAGAGAAAAATGAAAATGACACACTAGAAACTATCTATTAATCAAAAATGAAAGAAGTAATGGAGAAAATGAGGAACAAAAATGATAAAAGAAATATAGAAAATAAACTGGAAAAAAATTACCTTATCAGTAATTACAATAAATGTAACTGGATTAAACTACCCAATTAAAAGTAGAGACTAGCGGGATGGATTAAAAAACATGATCTAAGTATCTACTTTAGGTCCAAAGACACAAATAGGTTGAAGGTGAAAGAATGGAAAGATTTTTTTTCTATGCAAACAGTGATCAGGAGAGCTAGAATGGCTATAATATCAGACAAAATGGATGTTAATAAAAAACTGTTACAAGAGACAAAGACATAAAATAATGATAAAAAGGTCAATCCATCAGAAGATGTAAGAATCATAAACATATACACACCAATAAAAGCCCCAAAATATATGAAGCAAAAACTAACAATACTGGAGAAAAAGTCCAAAGATTATAGTGCGGGAAACTTCAATGTTCCACTTTCAAAAATGGTTAGAACAACTAGTCAGAAGACCAACAAGTGAAACAGAAGATTTGAACAACAGTATAAACCAACAACCATATAGAGAAAAATCTACCTGGTAACAGTAAAATACACATTTTTCTCAAGTGAACAGGGAACATTTTCCAGGATAGACTAAATGTTAAGCCACAAAATATGTCTCACTAAAATACTGATATCATACAATGTATCTTCTCTGTCCATACTGAAAGGAAAGTGGAAAACAATATAGAAAGAAATTGGGAAATTTACAAATATGTGGAAATTAAACACATTCTTAACTGAAGAGTCAAGGAAGAAATCACAAAGGAAATTACAATATTTTGACATGAATGAAAATGAAAACACAATATACCCAAACTTACAGGTGCAGTAACAGTAGTGTTCAGAGGGAAATTTGTAACTACAAATAAAGAAGGAAAATTTCAAATCAATACTCTAACCTTCACCTTAAAGAACTAAAAAAATAAGAGCAAACTAAACCCAAAGCAAAGAGAAGAAAAGAACTAATAAAAAGTATAACAAAGATAAATAAAAAAGAGAACAGAAAGACATAAAATCAACAAAACCAAAGTTGATTCTTTGGAAAGAGCAATAGAACTGACAAACCTTTACCTAGACTGGCAGAGAAAAAGAAAGAAAACTCATATTACTAAAATCAGGAATAAAAATGGGGACATTACTATTGCTCTCACAGAAATAAAAATTATAATACTATAAACAATTGTATGCCAAAAATTGGATAACCCAGATAAACCCAGAAATTATGAAAATTGGTAGAAGAAATAGAAAATCTGGAGTAGACATATAACAAGTATGAATCAATAATCAAAACAAAAAAAACCACCTTTCAACAGGAAAAACTCAGGGCCAGATGGCCTCACTAAAGAATTCTATCAAATGTTTAAAAAAAGAATTAACATAAATCCTTTACAAACTCTTCCACAAAACTGAAGAGGTGGGAACACTTCTTAATTCATTTTATGGGGCTCGTAGTACCCTGATACCAAAGACAAATAAACACATCACAGGAAAAGAATATTATAGACCAATGTTCTTTATGAATATAGATGCAAATATCTTAAATAAAATACCAGAAACTGAATCCAACAGCATATTAAAATGATTACATACCATGACCATGTGGGATTTATTCCATGAGTGTAAGTATGTTTCAACATAAGAAATATAATCAGTATAATCAGACATATAATCAACACATTAACAGAATGAAAAAAATACCTCACATGATCATCTCAAGTGATGTAGAAAAAGCATTTGACAAAGTTGAACACCCTTTCATGATAAAAACACAAAGAAAACCAAAAATAAATAGAAGGCAACTTCCCAAATCTGATAAAGGGCATCTAAGAAAAACCTAAGACAAAAAACTACCCCCTAAAATCAGGATCAAGGATGTCTTCTTTCACCACTTCTTTTCAACACTGTACTGCAAGTTATAGCCAGGGAAATTAGAGAAGAAAAAGAAATAAAAGGCATCCAAATTGGAAAGGAAGAAATAAAACCATCTCTTCATGGATGATATAATGTAATACATATAGTATCCCATAATCCACAGAAAGATTAGAGCTAATAAATTCAGCCAAGTTTCAGGATACATGATGAACTCACAAAAATTAGTTGTATGTTTATATACTAACACTGAAAATTCAAAAAGAAAATCAATAAAGCAATCTCATTTACAATAGCATGAAAGAGAATAAAAGATTAAGGAATAAATTTAACCAAGAAGGTGAAAGACTGGTACACTGAAAATTACAAACCTTAAGAATACATAAATAAATGGAAAGATGTATATTGTTAAGATGGCAATATTACCCAAAGGGATCCACAGGGTTCAATGCAAACCCTATAAAATCCCAACAGAATTTTTTGCTAAAATAGAAAAACCCATCCTAAAATTCATATGGAATCCCAAGGGATCCCTATAGCCAAGACAATCTTGAAAAAGTAAGTTGGAGGACTCAAACTTTCTAATTTCAAAACTTACTTAAATGGCACAACGACAATCAAAACAATGTAATCCTAGCATAAGGAAAAACATACAAATCAGTGCCACAGAATTGAGAGTCCAGAAATAAACCCTTTTACATTTATGGTTAGTTGATTTTTGACAAAGGTGCTAAGACAATTAATGGGAAAGAATAGGCTTTTCAATAAACTGTGTCAGGACAACTGGATAGCCACACTCAAAAAAATGAAGTTGGATCCCTATCTCACACCATATACAAGAATTATTTCAAAATGAATCAAAGACCTAAATATGAGCTAAAATGAAAAAATGCTTAGAAGAAAAGGGGTAAATATTCATTATCTTGCACTTGCTAATAGATTCTTAGATATGATGCCAAAAGTACAAGGAACAAAGAAAATTTACACAAATAAGATTTCATCAAAGTTAAAAACCTGGGGTGCCTGGGTAGCTCACTCTTGATTTCAGCTCAGGTCATGATCTCAGGGTCGTGAGATCAAGCCCCATGTCAGGCTTCACTCAGCATGGAGTCTGTTTGAGATTCTTTCTCTCTCCTTCTCTGCCCCTCCCCCACTCTCTCACTCTCCCTCTCAATAAATAGATAAATAAAATAAAAATTTAAAAACTTCTGTGCATCAAAGGACATTATCAAGAAAAGCAGAAAAGACAACCTATAGAATGGGAGAAAATATTTGCAAATCATATATTTGATAGTGGTCTAGTACCCAAAGTATATAAAGAACATTTGCAACTCAACAAAAAAGACAAATAATCCGTTTAAAAAAACCTCATTTTTTAAAAGAGGCAAAAGACTTGAATTTGTTCTAAGAAGATATACAAATGGACAATAAACAGCAATAAAAGATGTTCATCATAATTAGTCATTAGGGAAATGCAAATCAAAACCACAATGAGATACCACTTCACACCCACTCAATGACTATAGATTCATTTTTTAAAAAAATTTATTTATTTGTCAGGGAGAGTGAAAGAGAGAGAGAGCAAGCAGCAGCCAGAGGGAGAAGCAGGCTCCCCATTGAGCAAGAAGCCTGATGCAGGACTCCATCCCAGGACCCTAGGATCATGACCTGAGCCGAAGGCAGACACTTAACGGACTGAGCCATCCAGGGGTCGCTCTTTTTTTTTTTTTTTTTTAAGGAAAATAACAAATGTTGAGCATCTAGAGAAACTGGAACCTCACACATTGCTGTTGGGTATGTAAAATGATACATCTCGGCAGAAAACAGTTCTGTGCTTCCTCAAAAAGTTAAACAGAATTATCATATGATTTAACAATTCTATTCCTAGGTGTATATTCAATAGAATGGAAAATGGTCTTCAACCCAAAACTTGTACACAGATGTTCATGCCAGCGTTATTTTAATAACCAAAAATTGGAACCACTCCAAATGTCCATCAATTAATCAACAGCTAAACAACATGTGGTGTACCTATACAATGGAATACTGTGCAGCCATAAAAAGGAGTACTGATACATGTGACAACACAGATGAACCTTGAAAACATGATCTTAAGCAAAAGCAGCTAGACATAAAAAGCCACATATTGTATGATTCCATTTGTATGTAATGTCCAGACTAGTCAAATCCAGAGACAAAAAGCAAAATAGTGGTTGCCAGAAGGTGGGGAAAGGGATTATGGGGAGTGACTGCTTAATTGGTATGGTGGTTTTTTTTGGGGGGGGTAAATAAAATATTCTGGAATTAGATAGAGGTGATGGTTGCCCAACAATGTGAATGTACTAAAAGCCACTGAACTGTACACTTTAAAATGATTAAAATGGTGGATTTTATGTTATCTGAATTTTACTTCAATTAGGTTCTAAAAGGAATCCTTCTATAACCCAGCATAATGAAAATGTTGTCCTATATCATTCTATAAAAACGTTATAGTTTTGCCTTTCATATTTAGGTCTCCATTAAACTTAGAATTGATTTTTGTATAGTCTATGAGACAGACAAACCAGCTTCATTATTTGATATGGACAGCCTACTGTCCCAGCAGCATTTATTGAAAAAAAGAATTTTTTCCACTAGTATGTAGTACAAACTCTATCATATACCAAGTGTCCACATGTGTGTTGGTGTTTTTTGGGTTTATATTCTGTTCCACTGGTCTGTTAATTCTTGCACCAATAATGCAGTAATTATGTCATTCTAAGTCTCGATATTTATAGAACAGGTGTTTCCACTCGGTTCTTTTCTTTATTCAAGAGCATCTTGGTTATTTTTGGCCTTTGAATATCAATTCTATATAAATTTTAGAAGCAGCTTGTCAAGTTTCTCTCTTTCTTAATTAAACAAATACACACACCACTTACATACTGTTAGGATTACATTTACTATGTTTGTATAGAAAGTATAAAAAGGTTTTGAAAGATAACCTTGAAAGATTAAAAAGTGTTTATTTCTGGGGCAGTGTGAAAGCAAATGAGAAAAAAATGAGATGGTAATTCAAATGGGTGTTAATCTTTTCTGTTTCATTTTTATTTTTTTATTTCTTTTTTTTCACTTTTATTTTTTAATAAGGAAAATGTATTCATGTATTACTTGCACAATTACAAATATTTTTTTAAAGATTTATTTATTTGAGAGCAAGAGCAAGACAAAGAGACAGCATGTGAGTGGGGGAGAGGCAGAGGGAGAGAATCTCAAGCAGACTCCCCACTGAGCATGGACCCTGATGGGGAGCTCGAGCCCACTACCCATAAGATTATGACCTGGGACGAAAACATGAGTTGGACGCTTAACCTACTGAACCACCTAGGCACCCCAAAGAAATTACAAACATTTTTAGTAATAAAAACCATGAGAGGGTTGTTTCAAAATTAAGAAGTGGCCTATGCACTCAACAATTAGGGAGAAGTAAAAGAATGAACACAATGTCTTGTACACAGTTGATACTGAATAATTATTTCCTTAATAACAAAGAAGTAGAAGCAAACACTAACTTTTTTTTTAAATTTTATTATGTTATGTTAGTCACCAAACATTACATCGTTAGTTTTTGATGTAGTGACCCATGATCCATTGTTATCGTATAACACCCAGTGCTCCATGCAGTACGTGCCCTCCTTAATACCCATCACTGGGCTAACCAAACCCCCCTCCCCCCTCCCCTCTAAAACCCTGTTTGTTTCTCAGGTCCATAGTCTCTCATGGTTCATCTCTCCCTCCAATTCCACCCCCCCCCATTTTTCCCTTCCTTCTCCTAATGTCCTCCATGTTATTCCTTATGTTCCACAAATAGGTGAAACCATATGATAATTGAATTTCTCTGCTTGACTTATTTCACTTAGCATAATCTCCTCCAGTCCCATCCATGTTGATGTAAAAGTTGGGTATTCATCCTTTCTGATGACTGAGTAATATTCCATTCTATATATGGACCACATCTTCTTTATCCATTCATCTGTTGAAGGGCATCTCGGCTCTTTCCACAGTTTGGCTATTGCGGACATTGCTGCTATGAACATTGGGGTACATATGGCCCTTCTTTTCACTACATCTGTGTCTTTGGGTAAATACCCAGGAGTGCAATTGTTGGGTCATAGGGTAGCTCTATTTTTAAATTTTTTAGGAACCTCCACACTGTTTTCCAAAGTGGCTGTACCAACTTGCATTCCCACCAACATCTCCAAAAGCTAGTGAAACAAAAGCAAAAATGAACTTTTGGGACTTCATCAAGATAAAAAGCTTCTGCACAGCAAAGGAAACAGTCAACAAAACAAAGAGGCAACCCACAGAATGGGAGAAGATATTTGCAAATGACACTACAGATAAAGGGCTGGTATCCAAAATCTATAAAGAACTTCTCAAACTCAACACCC
>NW_027905530.1:0-235 GCF_054177405.1 Leptonychotes weddellii | reverse complement strand
TAGTAAGACGCTAACATGCACAGAGTAGGGAGCTTCCTGGGGGAACCTTATACTCGGCCTCTCTCAGGTGCTTGTCCACGGGCTGCAGTCATAAAGAAACGGCTGTATCTTCCCTTCTGCCTCAGTTTCCCACGTCACTCGTGGAGGGGAGGGTGATGTTGGGGCTCCAGGATCTTGACTTACGGGTCTCTGGAAGTCAGGTTATTGGTAAGAATGCCTTTTCCTTGTCAATCGC
>NW_027905529.1:0-235 GCF_054177405.1 Leptonychotes weddellii | reverse complement strand
CGCTTAACCAACTGAGCCACCCAGGCGCCCCTGTTCCTTGAAATTTTAAATCATACCTTATCGATTTAGATAAGATGTACACTGACTTAATGATACTTCATTTATTATTATTATTATTTTTTAAATAGTGGCTTTTTTTTTTTTTAATTTTATTTATTTATTTGACAGAGACAGACACAGCGAGAGAAGGAACACAAGCAGGGGGAGTGGGAGAGGGAGAAGCAGGCTCCTGCTG
>NW_027905528.1:0-235 GCF_054177405.1 Leptonychotes weddellii | reverse complement strand
AGCCATGACAGAAGAAAATGTCCAAAAAGGCCACCTCCTCCTCCTCCTTCTTCTTTAGGATGAGAAAGCTGACTGCCGTTCAGCTCAGAGAGGCAGCGGGGTACATAGAAAGAGCCTTAGTTTTGGAGTCAGAAAGATCTGAGTTCAAAATCTGCATCCAGGGGCACCTGGGTGGCTCAGTTGGTGAAGCGTCTGTCTTTGGATCAGGTCATGGTCCCAGGGTCCTGGGATTGAG
>NW_027905527.1:0-235 GCF_054177405.1 Leptonychotes weddellii | reverse complement strand
AGGGTTCCCCTTTCTCCACATCCTTACCAATACCTGTTGTTCCTTGTACTGTTGATTTTTCTATTCTGACAGGTGTGAGGTGATCTTTCGTTGTAGTTTTGATTTACATTTCCCTGATCATAAGTAATGTGGAGCAACTTTTCATGTACATTTTGGCTATTTGTATGTCTTCTTTGGAAAAATGTCTTTTCATGTCTTCCGACCTTTTTTAAATTGAATTATTTTGGAGGGCATG
>NW_027905526.1:0-235 GCF_054177405.1 Leptonychotes weddellii | reverse complement strand
AAATCTTATAAAACTCTATTAGCTAATCTGTGAGATGTTGCACTAAGAACAGCATAGCAAATAGAATTCACAACTGACAAAATAATTTGAAAAACAGTTTCTCCCCGCATCCATCCTTCTTTGGTCCACAACTTTGCTCTGTGATATGCAACGTGGCTACACGTTAGAATCTCCTGGGCAGCTGTAACAGTCCTAGCATTTAGGATGCACCTCAGACCAATTAAATCTATGGGGA
>NW_027905525.1:0-235 GCF_054177405.1 Leptonychotes weddellii | reverse complement strand
ACAACATCTTCTTTATCCATTCATCTGTCGATAAATGCCAACATTCTTAAAAACTCAAAAGTCAAATGCTTAATGTTGTTGCTTGTAAAAATTCCAAAGAAATGCTGCCAACCTTAATAAGATTCCTTACTGCTGGCTTTCACTCTCCCACGTGGGGGGAAATTGTATCAATGGAGATTCACTCAGGGGAGCCAAAAGGAGGTTTTACCTCTTTGGAGAATAATTGCAGCTAACT
>NW_027905524.1:0-235 GCF_054177405.1 Leptonychotes weddellii | reverse complement strand
TTTATTCACTCTTCATTCATTCATTTACTAAATACCTAATGGAGGTCAGGCAGAGAGCAAAGTCCTAGGATAGATGTATACTATAGGAACACAGAAGAGGGATATGTAAATAAGACCGAGGAGTTAAAGTCTCTCAAGAGAGGTAACAACACTAAAATTGAGTTTTCAGGGGCATCTGGGTGGCTCAGATGGTTAAGCAACTGCCTTCAGCTCAGGTCATGATTCCAGGGTCCTG
>NW_027905523.1:0-235 GCF_054177405.1 Leptonychotes weddellii | reverse complement strand
GGCACTGGGAGGTGGGGTCCCGCTGATTTCAAATCTGACTTTGCCTTCTGCCTATTTAGTAGATACATGAATTCTCTAGAAGTGATTGATAGAACTCCAAGCTCAGGGTCTTGTAGGGTACAGAGCTGAGCAACCCTCACCAGCTTAGTGCTGGAATATTCTTTAAAGAAACCCAAAACTCACGGATAGGACTCCACAGTGCTCACCTGTGTGCTGTGTCTTAGTTCATTGAGGA
>NW_027905522.1:0-235 GCF_054177405.1 Leptonychotes weddellii | reverse complement strand
GAGCAGGAATATGAGGAGTGAGTGGCGCTGGCGGGAGGGCTGGGGGCGTGGAGAGGTGGGACACTTTCCCACCTCCAGCACGTCTAACCCTCCCTCTCGCCCTTTCCTCCCCACCCCTGCCCTCAGGGAGCAGCCCGAAGGTGAGTGGGCAGTGGGCGGGCCTCGGCGGACACGCGCGCGGGAGGCGAGAGGACAGCGGCGTCCCCCGCCGCCCCCGCGTCCACCCTCCGGGGTT
>NW_027905521.1:0-235 GCF_054177405.1 Leptonychotes weddellii | reverse complement strand
TGAGGTGACAAAGGCAGTTGCCAGCATGAATTCCGAAGAGACTGGAAAACCCAGGATCCGCTTCTATGGGACAGAAGCTGCAGGTCCATCTGCTCCTGGAATGTTCAAGTGCAATTCTGCATTCTGACCTGTGGGAAACGCAGGTGATTCCAGGCCTGCACGAGTTTCCAGAACTGTTCATTGCACAGCTCCCAGCTGAACTTTGCTCTCTCTCATGGACTGTTAGTCTGTGAGG
>NW_027905520.1:0-1479 GCF_054177405.1 Leptonychotes weddellii | reverse complement strand
TCATATGCTATTTTTTTTAAGTTGAGTGGTTTTGGTGCTGTCTTTCTCAAGCACTGGTACCAAGTTAATATAAGTTCATGAAAATAAATTGAGATTTAAATAAAACTATAGATTAGGCATCTGTGCTCTATTATTACAGTAGAAATTATTTTGTATGAAACCACTTGACCTTGAAAAATTTTGAAGTGGTTTAAAAGTTTCTGAAAAATCCTTTCAGTAGCATGCATAGTCATTGGATTATTCAGGTTTTCTGCTTCTTTTTAAGTAAAGTTTTATAATGTATACTTGGCCAGAAAATGATGCTTTTCATAAAAATATCAAATTTATTTATAGAATATGTATTTTAAGGTTATCCTTATTTGTATAGTTTCCTCTGAGTCTGTACTCACATCATTTTTTTACTCCCACATTTGTGCATCTTTATTTGAATCAAATTTATTTAATCAAAATAGTAAAAATTAAAAGTGAATGCATGTCTGTTGTTGAGTTTCTCTTATTTATATAACTAGCTTTCAGATTTATTAATCTATGAACTCAGCAGCTTTCCCCTTTCCTGATGTAAGGAAGAAAAGTCTCCTCCTCTACCCATTCTAGGTTCTCCAGCAGGGGCTTGTGCATTAGACTAGCCACAGGCAGATGAACATGAGAACACACAGAAGTTTAAGGGCATGTGGGAGCACTCAGTACCCAAAGAGGTGGTTAGATCTTGGGCTTAAATACAGAAAAGGGGTTTGGGAATTTTCTGGTCAGGGAGGCAATTTGTGGGAAAGTGGCCAGGAGAAGTATGGTAAACAAGAGTTGCTTAGTAAGATTTGTTCTGTACATTTAAGTTGGTGCCTTCTTTGTTCTTAAGTGTCCTCCTCTTCCAGATACAGGAGAGAGACCCACCTCTACAAATGTAGATTTCCTTTACAAAAGACAAACCTGTACCCTGGTTTTAGAGCTTTTCCTGTGTCTGCTTGTTCTCAATGGCCTTTAGTTCAAAATAGTCCCTATGCTAAAGGGGTATATTTTGGGGTGGCATATTTTGGTACCCTTCAATGATAATTTTTTAATGAGATATGATTGACATATAACATTGCATTAGTCTTAGGTGTACAACATAAGGGTTTGATATATATATATATGAAATCATGGGGTACTTGTCTTTCTCTGTCTGACTTACTTCACTGAGCAAATTCCCTCAAGGTCCATCTATGGTGTTGCAAATGTCAGGATTTCCTTCTTTTTTTGTGGCCAAATAACATACCATCATGCATGCATGTGTATGTGTGTGTGTGTGTGTGTGTGTGTGTGTGTAATTTTCTTTATCCATTCCAGATACAAGTCCCTTATAAGATATAGTATATGCAAAATTTTCTCCCATTCTGTGGGAGTTTTCCCCCCACTTTCTTGATGGTGTGCTTAGAAGCACAAAAGTGTTTCATTTTGATGATGCCCAGTTTATCTATTTTCTGTTGTTGTTGCTTATGCTTTTGG
>NW_027905519.1:0-235 GCF_054177405.1 Leptonychotes weddellii | reverse complement strand
AATCTTCAAGAATTGTCTTGATACTTTAAAAAAAATTTTTTTTTTTTTTTAAGAAAAATACTTCCTTTTCTTTTATCAGGGTGTCTTTATTCACTGTAATCACTTTTCTTTTCCTTTTTTCCTTCCTTCCTTCCTCCCTCCCTTCCTTCCTTCCTTTCTCTCTCTCTCTCTTTTTTCTTTCTTTCTTTCTTTCTTTCTTTCTTGGTAATCACTTTTCTTTCTTTTCTTTTCCTTC
>NW_027905518.1:0-235 GCF_054177405.1 Leptonychotes weddellii | reverse complement strand
TCAGTCTTATACACAAAGAATAGAAGCTATTCTAGCCAGGTTATGCAGGAATGAATTATTATAGGATACTCACAGCTTAAAAGATCACTGGAAGTACTCAACAAATAAGGTTGAGCTTTCCTAAATGACTCTCAAAGCCACAGGAATAATTGGGTCACCAAAAAAGCTACTGTGTCTCTTACAGTCAGGAAGCCCCTGGAGACATCATCAGTCCCACAGCCAAGAGACCACCACA
>NW_027905517.1:0-235 GCF_054177405.1 Leptonychotes weddellii | reverse complement strand
CGGAATAGGGCAGTATCCTCAAGTGAAATTTTCAGAAGGTGATCCTAGCTGGTGCTCACCTCTCTGTGTTGACTATTTCCACAAGGTATGTATATACATTTTTTTTTAAAGATTTTATTTATTTATTTGACAGAGAGAGACACAGCGAGAGAGGGAGCACAAGCAGGGGGAGCGGCAGAGGGAGAAGCAGGCTTCCCGCGGAGCAGAGAGCCCAATGCGGGGCTCGATCCCAGGA
>NW_027905516.1:0-235 GCF_054177405.1 Leptonychotes weddellii | reverse complement strand
TACTTGTCAACTTTCCCCGTATCAACCTCACCCCATATTTGGACTCACACTGGCATTTGTATACAATAGAAGCTCATTCTGAAAGCTGTGCTTGCAATTCTTTTCCCATCATGTATTTTAATAAAGGTAGAAATACTTACAAAACTGTATAGAGCTATTTTCATTGGGATCTGTTTCTTTACACATTATTTCTAATCATCAATCCATTGTTTCTTAAAATTTTGTGTGTTTTTTA
>NW_027905515.1:0-235 GCF_054177405.1 Leptonychotes weddellii | reverse complement strand
GTCTTCCCTGCTTAAATCATCGGGAGCCTTTCCTTTCCTTTCCTTTCCTTTCCTTTCCTTTCCTTTCCTCTCCTCTCTCTCCTCTCCTCTCCTTTCCTTCTTTCCTCTCCTCTCCTTTCCTTCTTTCCTTTCCTTCCTTCCTTTCCTTCTTTCTTCCTTTCCTTTCCTTTCTTTTCCTTTCCTTTCCTTTCCTTTCCTTTCCTTTCCTTTCCTTTCCTTTCCTTTCCTTTCCTTT
>NW_027905514.1:0-235 GCF_054177405.1 Leptonychotes weddellii | reverse complement strand
AACTAATGATGTAATGTATGGTGATTAACATAACATAATAAAATAAAAAGAATATTGAAAAAACAAAAAAACAAGAGTATTCTTGGTTGAACACCTTATTAGATTTTTAGTCCTTGCTAGATTCTGCTCTGTAGCACAGCTTTAGATTCTTGTGAGGCAAAACATCAAAAGGTTACATGATGGGGGTATTCCGAGAGTATTGAATAGGGATTTTATATCATTACATAGCATATTT
>NW_027905513.1:0-235 GCF_054177405.1 Leptonychotes weddellii | reverse complement strand
CATTCAGGGCATGCATTTTTACCAGTAATACCACAGAAATGACATGTCCTTCATAATGCATCCTTTCAGGAGGCATATGATATTTACTGATCCCATTACCTATAATGTGAAATTCTATCATTTGGTTAAGTTGGTGTCTATCAGGTTTCTCACTGTAAACTTACTATTCTCTCTTCTGTAATTAATAAATATTTTGTGAGGAGGTATTTTGAGACTGTGTAAATCTCCATTTCTT
>NW_027905512.1:0-235 GCF_054177405.1 Leptonychotes weddellii | reverse complement strand
TCTTCGATGCCCAGTTAATAAACCTATTCACCAGTTTATTTTTTTAGTATTTACAAGTATAATTTAAGTTTCAGGTGATTCATCTACTAAGCCCTCTTCCAGTAACAGTGACTATTTTTTTTTTAAATGAATGTATTTTTTTTTTTTTTTAAAGATTTTATTTATTTATTTGAGAGAGAGAGAATGAGAGACAGAGAGCATGAGAGGGAGGAGGGTCAGAGGGAGAAGCAGACTC
>NW_027905511.1:0-235 GCF_054177405.1 Leptonychotes weddellii | reverse complement strand
AAAGAAAGAAAGAAAGAAAAGAAAAGAAAGAAAGAGAAAGAAAGAAAGGAAGGAAGGAAGAAAGGAGAAAGGTAGGAAGGAAGGAGAGAGAGAGAGAAAGAAAGAAAGAAAGAGAAAGAAAGAAAGAAAGAAAGAAAGAAAGGAAGGAAGAAAGGAAGGAAGGAAAGAAAAGGAAGGAAGGAAGGAAGGAAGGAAGGAAAGAAAGAAAGAAAGAAAGAAAGAAAGAAAGAAAGAA
>NW_027905510.1:0-235 GCF_054177405.1 Leptonychotes weddellii | reverse complement strand
ATTTTGGCACCAGGGTAATGCTGGCCTCCGTGGAGACTTTCCATCTCTTCTGTTTTCTTTTAATAGACTGAGGAGAGTAAGTAATAACTCTTCTTTTAATGTTTGGTAGAATTTACCTGTGAATCCATCTGGTCCTGGATTTTGTTTTGTTGGGAGTTTTTTGATTACCAAATGAATTTTGTTACCAGTAATTGGTCTGTTCATATTTTCTATTTCTTCATGATTCAGATTTAGC
>NW_027905509.1:0-1479 GCF_054177405.1 Leptonychotes weddellii | reverse complement strand
AGAACAGAATGTCAAGGATGGAACCCCTGGGAATGCAAACATTTTTCTCAGAAACTTCTGTGATTTTATAGATAAACTACTCTAACTACTGTTACATCAATATGTTATAGTTTTCCATGAAGTGTGAAATCTTAAAAAATTTTCTTCATTCTTAATGCTCCAGAATTCTTATTTTACAATAAAAGCAAATGAAAAAATAAAAAAAAAAATAAAAATAAAGTCAAGCCTTGCTGAAGCATTAGTGTGTCTATCTTAATTTCCATCCATTTTTACGTTTCTACAGCAGTTTCAGTTTCAATATAAGCCAATTTGAATGGTAGATTAAAGGGAAAAGAACATTTACAAAGTTTCAAACTGAAAACATGCTTCTTTTTTTTTTTTGGAATATTATAGTTTGCTGAAAGCTGTTAAAGAAAAGAACTTCTATTCCTTTACTACTCACAACATCTCTAACACTAAATGTATGGATTTTCCCCTCACATTAAGCAATTTGGACACTAACTATTCAGTTAGTGCAGACCTCACAGATTAAGGGCTCAATCCCACAAAACTGCCCCCTACTTCAGACTCCAATCACAAGTACTGGGCCCCCAGGTTACCCACATTTCTGTGTAACTTGGCTAAAAGTCAAGGGTTCCCAAGACCCCTTCGGCCACATGGAAGAGCTACATAGATCAAGGTATGGGGAAAGGGCACGGAGCTCAATGTTAAAACCTTGATGTGTTCACCAATTCAGCTCTTCAACCCCCATCATTTAGGAGTTTTATGGAGGCCTCATTGGGTAGGCTTGATTGATGAAATCACTGGCCATTGGTGATTAAGTAAACCTCCAGACCCTCTCTCCTCCTTGGAGATTGGGGGTGGGCCTGAGGATTCCAACCTTCTAATCATTCCTGGCTCTTTCTGACATCCAAGAGTCACCTCATTAGCATAAACTCAGATATGGTTGAAAGGGGCATATTATGGATAACCAAGAGACTCTCCTTTCACTCTGTCACTCCGTGCCAGGAAATGGGGGAAATGTATTTAAAAAATGCATTAAGTATATTTTTTATTATCATTATAACACAATATTATAGCTATATAAGATTTTTCTTCATTTTTATAACTATGTATAAATAATAGTTATAATAATAATTACATATGCATATTAAATAATTACTATAATAATCAGATATTAAAATACTTCTATAGGTGAAACTCAGGTTTTATGTTCAAATTTTCCTTTCATATTTGGCATTTTCACCATGAAATATTCATTATAATCATAGCCAGTGACTGTGTGCTAATCTTCTGAGAAGTCTCTGAAGTTGACCAGTAAGAGTTGAAAGTTATGTAATTGGTAATTTTTTTCCCTTAAACTCACATAAATCAATCTGTTGATTGCCCTCAAATGGAACCTCAATGTCTTAGCATTTTCCATACCTTGATAATTGAGTGAAATGAATTTTATTTGTATTACACAAATGATAATACTTT
>NW_027905508.1:0-235 GCF_054177405.1 Leptonychotes weddellii | reverse complement strand
GTGGGACTCGATCCCAGGACCCTGGGATCATGACCTGAGCCGAAGGCAGACGCTTAACGACTGAGCCACCCAGGCGCCCATTAGTTTGTGTTTCTGATGTCTTTAATAAAAAAGATGTCCAAGTAAGACTGGAATAATTAAATCATCAAATGCCCATGGGACTCAGGGGCCTTAGAGATCTCTGGTGTCTGTGGTCCAGGGCCCTGTATCACCTGGTGTAGCTATGTGAATCCAC
>NW_027905507.1:0-235 GCF_054177405.1 Leptonychotes weddellii | reverse complement strand
GTTCATCTGCCCCGGGACATACCTAGAACTTCTAGATGTGTGTATTATCCCCTGAAAACCCAGCCGATGCACAATGTTCCTGAGCTTATCAACTTTATTTTCACTGGATCTCATTACTCAGGAGCCCAGCCAACTCTGTCCCATCTCCCTGCCACAGTCACTGTGAGGAGCTGAGAAATAGTTGAATATTTGAGAAAGAGTCTTTCCAGAAAATGCCATTGGGCGCTGGTGGAAA
>NW_027905506.1:0-235 GCF_054177405.1 Leptonychotes weddellii | reverse complement strand
AAATATAGTTCAAAATTCCATGAGTTGCTACAGCTTTTTAGCACAGTCAATCCATATCCTTGACGTGGCCACATGAGTGTCAGCAGAAGGCTTGAAGTCAGTCCATGGCATCCTAGGGGAGACTGTTGACCCAGTGCTTTTCCATTTATACCTTCATTTTTGTATTCGTCAGTGACAACATCAGGAATTCCTTGTGCTTATCAAACAGATCAGGTAGGGGTGGCCTGAGGCCCTC
>NW_027905505.1:0-235 GCF_054177405.1 Leptonychotes weddellii | reverse complement strand
ATCTTTGATATCCAGGTATTGCAATATAATAATTTGTCTTTATATCTCACAAAACTGTGCTTAAGTTTTCAGTACCATTTATTTTTCAAGACTTGTTTTTCCTTATATTTATTATTCTCTGACTTCCGAAATTGATACAAAGCAACATTATACCAATTCTAATGATTTAGAAGTGGATTTTAATATTTTTCTTATTTTCGGGGCGCCTGGGTGGCTCAGATGGTTAAGCGTCTGC
>NW_027905504.1:0-235 GCF_054177405.1 Leptonychotes weddellii | reverse complement strand
GCCATCTGAGCGCATGCAGGCGAGAAGCGAGAAGTTTTCTAGGTTTGGTACATGTGTGTTTTGTAGGGAGGGTTTTTGTTTGTTTTGTTTGTTTTTGTGTTTTTTTGTTGTTTTTTTTTTAGAGACTCCACTCTAGCTGCCACAGCCAGATGGAAGTAATCAGAACCCAACAACAACAGAGGAAGAAGGAAGAAAAAAACCTCACTGAATTTTGGGCCAAAGTGTGTATGGGGGT
>NW_027905503.1:0-235 GCF_054177405.1 Leptonychotes weddellii | reverse complement strand
TTATGCCATTTTATCCATAGTTATATGTATGCAATGAAATATTTCATAAGTTAAAAAACATTTAAATGTAGATATTCTCAGCTAAATAAAGTTTATTAGTGCATTTTAAAAATCAACTTTGTTTTAAATAATATATTTTATAAAAATAAAACAAAAAATGAGCTTTTAAAGTAGAATTTATTAGTTCTCATTTAATTAAATTTAAATTTAATTAAATTTAAATTTAAAATTAAAT
>NW_027905502.1:0-235 GCF_054177405.1 Leptonychotes weddellii | reverse complement strand
TACTTAAAGTCTCTAAGCCTTCATTATCTCACCTATAAATTGGAAGGGCTGTTAGAAGAGAAAATGTTAATCAGTGTGACGTTTCCAATAGCACCTGATCTAGAATAGAAACCCAAGGACAAGGGTTCTTTTCCAAACCCTGTAGATATATCTAAGTATCTACCATGCTTTATCTTGCATATGTATGTTTTGATAGACAGAACTGTAAGATGGTCCCCCAAAATTCCTGATCACT
>NW_027905501.1:0-235 GCF_054177405.1 Leptonychotes weddellii | reverse complement strand
ACCCGGTCTCAACTCCTACAGTACTCTTGAGTACCGAGTACTGCACCCTCTGGCCATAGCAGTTGGTTAAGGGACAGGCACAGAACCCAGTGAGATCCATTCATGGGATTTTGGATGGAGGGACTCAGAAAGAGACAGTACTCCTTCCCCTGGGAAGCTATCAGTGGTGAGTGCTATATGCCTGGTATGCCTGGGGCCATTTCTCCTTCTCTTCTACACCTCCCTCACCTCTCAC
>NW_027905500.1:0-235 GCF_054177405.1 Leptonychotes weddellii | reverse complement strand
CTGATGTCAGAGAAGCTACTGCCTGTGTTCTCTTGTAGGATTTTTATGGTTTTAGGTCTCACATTGAGGTCTTTAATCCATTTTGGATTTATTTTTGTGTATGCTGTAAGAAAGTGGTCCAATTTCATTCTTCTGCATGTTGCTGTCCAGTTTTCCCAGCACCATTTGTTGAAGAGACAGTCTTTTTTTTCTTCCCCCCATTGGGTATTCTTTCTTGCTTTGTTGAAATTAATTG
>NW_027905499.1:0-235 GCF_054177405.1 Leptonychotes weddellii | reverse complement strand
CTATAGATTTTGGAATATAAAACAGTCAGCGTTCTCGGCACACCTGGGTGGCTCAGTCACTTAAGCGACCGACTCTTGGTTTCAGCTGAGGTCATGATCTCGTGGTTGTGGGATCCAGCCCCACGTGGGATTCTGCTGCGCTCTGCATGGAGTCTGCTTCAGATTCTCTCCCTCCCCCTCCTGCTCTCTCTCTCTCTCTGTCTCGAATGAATAAATAAGTAAATCTTAAAAAAAA
>NW_027905498.1:0-1480 GCF_054177405.1 Leptonychotes weddellii | reverse complement strand
GCTCACAGGACCCGGTGGAGGAAGGGCACGCGGTGTAGACGGTGGGGTTTCGGTGGCTTTGTGTGCGGTGACGGGGGGTCCCGCGGTGCTGATCACGGGGCTGTCGGGTCTCCCCTTTCTGGGCTCGGATCCGCTCCGGGGGTCCATGCGCTGGTGTTTATGCGCGCCCGGGTTCGGTTCCTGGGGCTGCTCCCGCAGTGTGCGGTCAGGGGGCGGCCGCCCCCCGCGGTGCTCGTGCTCCCCCGGCCCCGGCCCTGCGGGGTCCTCCCCGCGTCCACACCCGCTTCGGGGCTGTTGGTTCGGTCCTGGAGGTTCGGTAGCGCCGGCGCGGACTCTGCAGACGGCTTTGGGCAGAGTAGGGATTTTCACAGTGTCGGTTCTTCCGTGAGCACGGGATGTCTTCCCGTCTCCGTGTGTCTCCCTCGATGCCTGTCTTCAGTGTCTCACGGGTGTGTGTGTGTGTGTCAGAGGACAGGTATGTCACCTGGTCAGTATTTCAGGAGAAGGTGGGGGAGAGTCGATATTTTCACAGTGTCCGCTCTTCCGTGAGCTCAGAGTGTCTCCCCGTCTCCGTGTGTCTCCCTCGATGGCTGTCATCAGAGTCTCACGGGTGTGTGTGTGTGTGTGTGTCAGAGAGAGAGAGAGAGAGAGAGAGAGATCTGCGGACTCCAGGGGTGATGTGAGAAACCTCACATGAGGGATGGAAGTGAGGGAAAGAGAGAGGAAGGGAGGATGGGAGAGAGGGAGGGGAGAGAGGGAGGAGGGAAGGGAGGATGGGAGGGGTAGAGGAGAGGGAGGGAGGCAGGGAGGACGGGAGGGGTGGAAGGGAAGGGGCGGGAGTGAATGAGGGAGTGAATAAATGACGTAGGGAGGGAGGGAGGGAGTGAAACCACAGAAGCTGGATCCATACCTCAGGAGCCATTATTTGGGGTGAGGTCCGAGGGCATCACAGCCTGGGCCCTGGATGGTGGCTCAGGGCACGTCCAACTGTCCTCCCAGTGCTGACCTTCCTTCTCCTTGGACCTGCTGTCATCCTGGATCCTCTCCACCTCCTCCTCAAACAATTCTCAATGTTCCCAGGAACAGGGTGACAGGAGGGGGTCTCAGGAGGGGCTTCCCGGATCCTGTGCCCCAAACGACAATGTGACAGTAGCTACAAGGTATTCTATCATGAGGACTGGGACCATGGATCCCATCCATCTCCTTGGGCATTAGCATTGTTCCATTCTCTGCTCCCTCCACCACCGCTGTGATGAACACTCCTGAAAATACATGTGTGAGAAACCGAGCCAGAGTTTCCGGGGGTTGGTCAGAGGCTGAGCATGCCAGGTGATGGGTGCATCTGTGGCCTGGGATGGGTGCTGCTCACTGTTCTCCCAGACAGGGGTGCCCTTCACCCTTTCCTCCAGCGGACCTGCACTGGACCCCCGCTTCCTCACGTTCTCCCCAGACCAGAGACCTGCCAGTCTGAGGGTGACCA
>NW_027905497.1:0-235 GCF_054177405.1 Leptonychotes weddellii | reverse complement strand
ATCCCTGACCCCCCACTGGGAACCCTGCCCCCACTCGACCCTTATCATGTACAGGATTTTTTTTTTTTAAAGATTTTATTTATTTATTTTAGAGACAGAGCACAAGAGGGGGGAGTGGGAGAGGGAGAAGCAGACTCCCTGCTGAGCAGGGAGCCCGATGCGGGACTCGATCCTGGGACTCCAGGATCATGACCTGAGCCGAAGGCAGTTGCTTAACCAACTGAGCCACCCAGGC
>NW_027905496.1:0-235 GCF_054177405.1 Leptonychotes weddellii | reverse complement strand
TCTGCTGGCAGAACACAAAGAATCCCCTTGCACAGTAATCCCAGAGCAAAATCCTCCCTAGGTCTTGGCTTCCAAACACTACGTTTATTTTTCAAGTGTAAGTCTATAAATCTCCTGGATTCAGTGGTTTTCCTCCTCTGATCTCTTCAAACGATACTGACACCATTCATACAAACATCTCCTAGGAATGCCTCCAGCAATTTTGGAAGGGACCCCAGAATACCCAAATCAACCC
>NW_027905495.1:0-235 GCF_054177405.1 Leptonychotes weddellii | reverse complement strand
CCTGGGGGAGGCCCGGGGAGCCTGGTGTACTGGCCGCCCGGCAGGGGTCAGTGGGCAGCGGGACAGGGCTGGGATGTGCGCCAGGTCGGCGGGGGCGACGGGGATGGAGGAGGAGAGGGCCACTCTGCTAGGACGGCCCCGGAATTACGGAACACCTGGGTTTGGCGGAGGTCCCTAGAAGGTGGGGAGGAATCCCACCATGGTGGGTGCACAGTACATGGTTCTGCTGTGAAAG
>NW_027905494.1:0-235 GCF_054177405.1 Leptonychotes weddellii | reverse complement strand
TCTCCTACTCCTCTGCCATCTTGCTCCTCCTCCCCACCTCACATCCTCCTATTGTTGACCATGTTAGAGATTTCTAAATTTTCACTATTATAAATGACATGACATCATCTTCCATTATAAAAGCTATACCATCCTATTTCATGTTTAGAATAATCTTTAGGGTGGGAGTTACTAATGTGAGGAATACAAACATGTTTATTATTCTGGAAATAATGCAAAAACATTTTCCAAATGG
>NW_027905493.1:0-235 GCF_054177405.1 Leptonychotes weddellii | reverse complement strand
CCATTGTCCATTACTGAAAATGACTACTGTTTACTATTTCTTTTTTTTTTTTTTAAAGATTTTATTTATTTATTTGAGAGAGAGAATGAGATAGAGAGAGCATGAGAGGGGGGAGGGTCAGAGGGAGAAGCAGACTCCCCGCTGAGCAGGGAGCCCGATGCGGGACTCGATCCCGGGACTCCAGGATCATGACCTGAGCCGAAGGCAGTCGCTTAACCAACTGAGCCACCCAGGC
>NW_027905492.1:0-235 GCF_054177405.1 Leptonychotes weddellii | reverse complement strand
GAAAGGTCAGTCCACTAATTCCTTCCAGAGTTACCAAAACTCTCTCATGTAATCATTTGGAACTTGATTCCAAGTAGCTAATATTTATCGAGTTCTTTTTTTTTTAAAGATTTTATTTATTTATTTGACAGAGAGAACGAGTAGGGAGAGGGAGAAGCAGGCTCCCCGCTGAGCAGGGAGCCCGATGCGGGGCTCGATCCCAGGACCCCAGGATCATGACCTGAGCCGAAGGCAG
>NW_027905491.1:0-235 GCF_054177405.1 Leptonychotes weddellii | reverse complement strand
AGAGGGGGGAGGGTCAGAGGGAGAAGCAGACTCCCCGCCGAGCAGGGAGCCCGACGCGGGACTCGATCCCGGGACTCCAGGATCATGACCTGAGCCGAAGGCAGTCGCTTAACCGACTGAGCCACCCAGGCGCCCAAATCAAAATTACTTTTAAAGTTACTAATATTATTAGGATATTAGGAATTTGATTCTAAATTTCTGGAACGCATTTCCTAGTTTTCCCCCTAAATACCCA
>NW_027905490.1:0-235 GCF_054177405.1 Leptonychotes weddellii | reverse complement strand
TCTCATTCCTTTTGATGGCTGCATTATATTCCATTGTATATATATACCACATCTTCTTTATCCATTCATCTGTCGATGGACATCTTGGTTCTTTCCACAGTTTGGCTATTGTGGACATTGCTGCTATAAACATCGGGGTGCCCATACTCCTTCAGATCCTTACATTTTTATCTTTGGGGTAAATACCCAGTAGTAGCTATCACCATATTTTATAATTTCCCTTTTACTGCCAAGC
>NW_027905489.1:0-235 GCF_054177405.1 Leptonychotes weddellii | reverse complement strand
GAGTATACAAAGAGGAAAAAATAAAAGTAACTTTATAGTGAAGAAATCCAGCAAACACTTCCTTAACCAGATGATCAGGGTTAACATCAGAGATAAGTCATGTTAGTAATATATACATATCATGCCATGTGATGAGAAAGGCACTTTGCCTCTGTAGTCTTCCTCCAAAAAAAACCCCATACCCCCAGCCTGATCATGAAAAAAACACCAGACAAAGTCAAATTGAGAGAAGGCT
>NW_027905488.1:0-235 GCF_054177405.1 Leptonychotes weddellii | reverse complement strand
TGGTAAAATTACCAAGAGGTAATTCTGGGTGGCAGGATACTTCTGGTTAAAGCAACTTGACTGGATTCTTGCTGAAGACAAGCCAGGGAGATGAAGCATCAACTGGGGGTCGAGGGGGTGAGGAATTTGGTCAGATATAGAGTGGGGGGGATTCTTCCTAAACTGACTTAGCAAGTTTCTTGTTAAAATTGGTCAGTGCAGGGATGTCTGGCTGGCTTAGTCAGAGGAGCATTGA
>NW_027905487.1:0-1480 GCF_054177405.1 Leptonychotes weddellii | reverse complement strand
TAATGATGTATTGTATGGTGATTAACATAACATAATAAAATAAAATTTAAAAAAAAAAGTTGTGATTCAAAACAAAGCAAAACAGACTTTCTTGAAGTTAAAAAAATGATTAACCAATTTATAAAATAATCATCTAATTGAGTAATTTATTACGTTCTTTTAAATTCACTGTGCTCAGCTTAATAAAAGTGAGTTTTGTGGTTGTTAAAAGAAAAAAAAAACATAGAAGATTCCCAATAAATGTTTGCTGACTAAAGTCAGTCTGAATATTCTACCTCCAATGCAATCAGATGATGCAACATCAGATATTAAAGTGAGGATTTCCACCCTAAGTTGGGGAAGTTAAACGGGTATTGGGGGTAAGTGGGTGGGGGAATGAATGCATAACTGTGTACTGCAGTCCAAATCTCTCACATTAACACCAGCCTAAGTTATTTCTATTCATATAAAGTTAAGATGATAGTCAACAAGCAGTCTGCAATCTGCTTATATTCCACAGTTCCAATTTCCGATTAAAGAAAACATAACATGAATGCTGAATCAGAATATACTTCTTAGTGCATCAAATTGTATCTTCCATTATTCAGGCCCAGCTTCAGTCCTTGACCTTACAGTAAAATGGGCATACCTTTAGAGACACGATACAAAGTATACAGGGTTCTGATCCACAAGGTGTTGCCTCCATGACAAAAGGAACTATAAAAATAATACTCCAGAAGAAAGGAGAATCATATAAATCCATAATGAAAAGTTCACAAAAATTATAACATCTTAAAAACAATCATGGAAAAAAACCAAGTCAACAGTCTTGAGGAAAAAGAACAACCAGTTCCAACAAGCAATCAGTAACTAATTATTGAGCACTTTCTAAGCATTCAGCATTTTCCAAAAGCTTATCTAAGAATAACCTTGAAAATTCTCTGTCCATGTAGGTAATGACCTGAACAGGTATCAGGTATAAGAAATGGAATAAACTGAACTCTGCTGAACCAATAAAATCAAATTATCAAAAAAAAAAAAATGTAGCTAATGTTACATAGCAATAAGGCTTCAGTACAGGACAGAGAAAAGTGTTATGGACAAAATCTCTATGGAAGTTAAGAATAAATTTGTTTAAGGCAATGTATTTAAGGCATATCCTGTCAAAAACAGCACATAAGAAATGTAGGTAGTGACTGTGGTTTATAGAATTCTCCTTTTTTGAAGGTTGGTATTTACCATCATCCTGATAAATGCTTCTTTACAGTCTATTCATTTCTTGTTGGCCCATAACCCCCACCTCTAGTATTTATTGCATAAAGGAATGTTTCTCAGACTATTCAGAGATAAATCTCTTCATTGATGGAGGGTTTTCACACTGCCTATTACGTGCCTATCTAGACTCAGCCAACAATTTATTACCAGTTGAAAAAGGAGGCAATGAGGTAAAAGACTGAATTGTTTTTATGTCTGTGTCTATATTTCTTAAAGAGTAAAAACC
>NW_027905486.1:0-235 GCF_054177405.1 Leptonychotes weddellii | reverse complement strand
AGACACTTAACCAACTGAGCCACCCAGGTGTCCCAAGCCTTTTTTTTTATTTCAAGTTCTGGTTGCACTGCTTGCTGGAGGGGTTACCTTGGCAAAGTCCCTTTGAGACTGTAGAATGGGATGACACTTCATAGGGTGGTTGAGAGGTTGGCCCAACATGGGGTGTGTGCTCAGCCAACCTTCTTCTTTCTGCTTCTCCGTCTTGAGAGGTGAAATACTTGCCTATCTCCCAGAG
>NW_027905485.1:0-235 GCF_054177405.1 Leptonychotes weddellii | reverse complement strand
AAATTGTAGTAGAGAAGAAACCAAGAGATACTATTATTAACATCAATGTTTTATTTATAAAATTTATGATATTTGTTATACAGGAATATATTCACATTGATAAAATATATAGCACTGTCATAAATGTAAATGTCGTGGTGGTTATAAAATGACCTAATTCTTGCCTTTAAAGAACTGCTGATCTATTAAGAGAAGTAGACTTCTCCCCATAGCACACAATTTTACATAGGATGTG
>NW_027905484.1:0-235 GCF_054177405.1 Leptonychotes weddellii | reverse complement strand
CTTTTGTTGTGCAAAAGCTTTTTATCTTGATGAGGTCCCAATAGTTCATCTTTGCCCTTGTTTCCCTTGCTTTGGTGATGTTTCTAGGCCTCAGTTTGTTTTTCAGAGTCCATAGTCTCTCATGGTTCATCTCCCCCTCCGATTTCCCCCCATTCATTCTTCCCCTCCTGCTATCTTCTTCTTCTTCTTTTTTTTTTTTTAAGATATAATGTATTATTTGTTTCAGAGGTACAGA
>NW_027905483.1:0-235 GCF_054177405.1 Leptonychotes weddellii | reverse complement strand
AACAAACTGAGGGTTCTAGAGGGGAGGGGGGTGGGAGGATGGGTTAGCCTGGTGGTGGGTATTGAGGAGGGCACATTCTGCATGGAGCACTGGGTGTTATGCACAAACAATGAATCTTGGAACACTTCATCTAGAACCAATGATGTAATGTATGGGGATTAACATAAGAATAAATAAATAAATAAATAAATATCTTCTTCCAGCCTGAGATGGGGCTTTTACTATTTTAACAGAG
>NW_027905482.1:0-235 GCF_054177405.1 Leptonychotes weddellii | reverse complement strand
ATACCCTCCCCAGTGTCTATCACCCAGTCACCCCAGCCCTCCCACCCCACCCCCCACTCCAGCAACCCTCAGTTTGTTTCCTACAATTAAGAATTCCTCATATCAGTGAGATCATATGATACATGGCCTGACATTTCTTTTAAGACATTAAGAGTGAAGCCATTTGAAAAGAATTAACAAAATTAAAAAAGAACTTTTCTACTTAACAAACATTCCACCTAGTTTGAATGTCTGA
>NW_027905481.1:0-235 GCF_054177405.1 Leptonychotes weddellii | reverse complement strand
TGTCAGTGTGCTAAGCCTCTCCCACTGCCAGCCCCTCCCTCACCTCATGTAGACCCCAGGAGGCACCATGGTGGAAAAGAACTGCTCAGAGGCCACCAGGAACTCTGGGGAGATGCTGGGGTCCAGGAAAGGGCTGTATCCTGGGGGAAGGGGAGAAGAGAGAGGATAGTAACATTTAGCCCTTAAACCACCCACCCTCCCTCCCCCTCCCAAAAACTCCTGCTAGCTCTCCCAT
>NW_027905480.1:0-235 GCF_054177405.1 Leptonychotes weddellii | reverse complement strand
TTTTTTTTTTAAAGATTTTATTTATTTATTTGAGACAGAGAGAATGAGAGACAGAGAGCATGAGAGGGAGGAGGGTCAGAGGGAGAAGCAGACTCCCTGCCGAGCAGGGAGCCCGATGCGGGACTCGATCCCGGGACTCCAGGATCATGACCTGAGCCGAAGGCAGTCGCTTAACCAACTGAGCCACCCAGGTGCCCAATGCAGTCTTTTCTTAATACTCAAACAGTTATTGTTA
>NW_027905479.1:0-235 GCF_054177405.1 Leptonychotes weddellii | reverse complement strand
CCCTTTCGGGACACACTCGGGGGTGGGTGCCTGGAACACCAACAGTGCTCAACACCAGTGCGTTCGGGCGCCGGGACCTGCTGGGCTGAACAGTCAAGCCGTGTCCAGCACAGGGCGGACCAGGGGCCACCCGCTCCGGCCACCGGGTCCGTCACCTGGTTTTGCCGAGGTGTCATCGGGACACGCCCCTTCCTTACTCGGCATCCTTGGCCGCTCGGAACCGCAGCCCAGAGCC
>NW_027905478.1:0-235 GCF_054177405.1 Leptonychotes weddellii | reverse complement strand
GATAAGGAAATCTCTTGCACTATGCCACTAAATACTAAGTAATTTATTATATGATAATATAAAATAATACGAACTCCAAATATGAAATCTAAATGCACAGAAATCATCTGTATTTGATTTTTAGAACTAAGAGTTTCACAATAAACTAACATATCATCAGTGATCAATTTATCTTAACAATATATTTATTTATTCATTTGTACAAAGTAAACTTCTTCCATCTTCAATGTCTCAC
>NW_027905477.1:0-235 GCF_054177405.1 Leptonychotes weddellii | reverse complement strand
ATGATGTAATGTATGGGGATTAACATAACAATAAAAAAATTAAAAAAAAAAAGAAGAAGATAGTAGGAAGGGAAGAATGAAGGGGGTGGAGACCGGAGGGGGAGATGAACCATGAGAGACTATGGACTCTGAGAAACAAACTGAGGGTTCTAGAGGGGAGGGGGGTGGGAGAATGGGTTAGCCTGGTGATGGGTATTAAAGAGGTCATGTATTGAATGGAACACTGGGTGTTATA
>NW_027905476.1:0-1480 GCF_054177405.1 Leptonychotes weddellii | reverse complement strand
TGATTTAGGATTTTCAGAATTTATATATGTGTAAAAATTAGGAATTTTGGAATGTGCTCCTCTGAGGGTTAGAATCTGGTAGCCAGCACAAGATTCTAGAGGGACAATCTCTGGTCACTTGAGGTTTTTTTCTTTGCCTGGTCTTCCACATTGGAGTGTTTTGCGAGTCACTATAGTGTAGCTGTCTCTCAGGTACAGATATCATTAACTAGCTTGTACTTGTCTTTGGATAAATTACAAGAACATGCCCCCTCTGAGCAGAAGAATCCTAATAATACACTTTACCTTTCAGGTGTGGCTTGGCACTGGGACTGGGCTGGGTTCAGGCCCCCCTTTGCCACCCAGGATCTGTTGCACATGTATAAATAGTAGAATCATATGCAGTAGCCCTGCTTCCAAGCTACGGAGCAATGGGGAAAATGGAAAGCTTTCCCTAAAACGTTAGCAGATCCCCAAAATACAGCAAATACTTTTTTTCACTCTTTGTCAATAATCAGAAACTGGTGACTTTTGTAATTAACAGATTATCAACATTTTTTATCTATCAGTTCTCAAAGTTTAATAAGTAAAGTATTTATTTTAAATATAGTCATGATCTTAATTATTTGAAAAGTGAATTTGAAATGTAAGAATTGTTTCTATGCTATTTAATGAGGCTTTGGGGTAGGAAAATAATGCAATTTTTAAATTAAACTTAAATTTAAATGAGAGATTAAATTTTGAATATTATCACAGTTCAAAGGGTGGGTGGCAGTAATGACGGTTTTTGCTAGTCTTGGTAGCACCCCAGATTCTCAGATAATTTGGGATCCTGTGATTGCAGTAGAAGTAAAATACTGTGTGTGTGTGTGTGTGTGTGTATGCCGTGCACGTGCGCGTATGTGTGTGTGTGTGTAGAGCAATCATGTATATCTACTTTTTTAACATATGAATTCAGGCTTCAAGGCTTTAATGAGGAGATAGTGAACAGGCTGGGGAAAGTTTCCAGTTAAAAACTTCATACTTAAAACTTTGATATTCCTCTTAAGTGCATTTAAAACCATGAGTGACTAGACAAAACCCCACGAGAAATCAAATTTGGATATAATGTGATTGGCAATTTGCCCTTTCCTCTGGCTGACATTCTTATTTTAAGGGGACACTAAGACCTGAGGGATGTAAGGGTGTGTAAGAGGGGGTGGGAAATGAAAGACTACTCTGTCTCAGGAAGCAGAAGCAGAGTGGTGAATCTTGAGTATCTTTTGGATCCAATTTGCATAGTGTAGTGATGAAATCACCTGAGTTTCAGGAACCCCTGCTCTTGCCCTTGACATCGCAGCTGGTGGTAGCGCTGTAAGCTGTCTTCATGGATTTTTAAGCTGGAGTGGACCCCTGCTACCCAGTGGTGCCATGTCAACGCCAGGAGCTGGAGGCCAAGCCCCAAGAACCCCCAGACAGCCAGCTGGGCTGCCTGACTGTTGTTTCATTAACTTTGCAATAA
>NW_027905475.1:0-235 GCF_054177405.1 Leptonychotes weddellii | reverse complement strand
TGAAAATGCTTAACTAGACTGTCATCATACCAGCCCAGGACAGGAAAAGAGGCTAACAGGTCCCAGGCGTATTTTGAACAGCAGGGGGTGGTGGCCAAACCCCAAGGGTTTTCTGCAGACAGCCCGGCCCTGACTACTCCCACAGCTGTCCTTTTTCCCGCAGGCAGCTGGTGAACGGGCAGCTCATCTTCAGCAGCGAGCCTTCTCTGGTTGTTTCTCCCAGAAACAACCTCAA
>NW_027905474.1:0-235 GCF_054177405.1 Leptonychotes weddellii | reverse complement strand
GGCAGACCCCTCACAGAGTCGAGATCATCATACGCGGGTGGAAGACGTGAAGGTGCTTTGTCAAGTGGGCTGGTGTTGTCCACGTGTCTGTAGTTTATTTTATAGAAATAATAATGCGAGGATTCTAATCTAAGCTTTAAAAAATGACAACAGGCACAGGTCTGGTGTTCGCGGTGATCTGCACGTGAACCCCTGCGGCATGGGACCACGACTCTAGTGTCCGGCATGTAGCCAA
>NW_027905473.1:0-235 GCF_054177405.1 Leptonychotes weddellii | reverse complement strand
AGAGATGAGTTGCCTACAAACTCACACTGATACACTGGACTGTGAAATTAAAATGCATTTCTACTTCCACAGTCGATCACCAAATACTGAGATTTGAACAGTCAGATAAGATTTTCTTAGAGCTCATTCTTACTGCAAAATGACCCCCTAAACCAAAATCCAGTGGGATACTCTAAATGGAAAGTATTTTCATTCGTTAATTAATATTAAATCACTCATCAATAAAAAGTGTACC
>NW_027905472.1:0-235 GCF_054177405.1 Leptonychotes weddellii | reverse complement strand
AAATAGAGCTACCATACAATCCAGCAATTGTACTATTGGGTATTTACCCCAAAGATACAAATATAGGGATCCGAAGGGGTACGTGCACCCCAATGTTTATAGTACCAATGTCCACAATAGCTAAACTATGGAAAGAGCCAAGATGTCCATTGAGAGATGAATGGATAAAGAAGATGTGATATATATATATATATATATAATTAAAAATGTTCAGAAGCCAAGGCAACAAAACAAA
>NW_027905471.1:0-235 GCF_054177405.1 Leptonychotes weddellii | reverse complement strand
CTACTGACTTCATAATTTTACTTGATAATTAAAACTTTTTTTTTCAACAGACGCAGATTTCACCTTGCCTTATATCCCGAATCTGTGAGGATGTCTGATTCCTTGTTTCATTATAATTGAGACTCCAGATTCCAGAGAGGCAGCACGTTGTTTCAATATTTTTAATAAAAGTATCAGACAATAACTCTGGAATTTCTTTGAGATTCAGCTAGAAAGGAGCATATTTGAATCTCCA
>NW_027905470.1:0-235 GCF_054177405.1 Leptonychotes weddellii | reverse complement strand
CAAACTTAACTATAAGCCTAGCAGTGGCCAAAAAATGATAGCAAATTTTAGCCACGTCCCTCTCCACTACTTTTCTCTTTCACTTAGCTTGAGTGGGTAAAAGAATAACTGTATTTGGAACATTTAAAGAAAAGAAAGAAAGAAGAAAGAAGAAAGAAAGAAAGAAAGAAAGAAAGAAAGAAAGAAAGAAAGAAAGAAAAGAAAGAAAGAAAGAAAGAAAGAAAGAAAGAAAGAA
>NW_027905469.1:0-235 GCF_054177405.1 Leptonychotes weddellii | reverse complement strand
ACAGTCACACGTGGTCAGTGGCTGCTATATGGGACGTTGGTGATAAAAATTGTTTTCATCACCACAGAGAACTTCATTGGACAGCCTTATTCTAAATTATTTGTGATTTTCTCCTTTTAAGTCTCTCTCTATCTTGAAATAATTTCGCTGTAAAGAATGAGGTAGGGATCCTACACACCTCTTCTCCAAGCGGCTAGCCCGGCGCTGTTCGCTAATAGTCCTCTCCCACGCTGAT
>NW_027905468.1:0-235 GCF_054177405.1 Leptonychotes weddellii | reverse complement strand
AATTTTAAAGAAAGAAAAACATATATATATATATACAAAAAATAAGGTTAACTATAATGAAGGGATAGAATATGACTCTAAAAATGAAAATTAAAGAAGATTTTTTTAAAAAAGGGTTTGATAAGATGTTGGTTGAAGTAGGGAAAAAGAAAAATAAACAAAATTTTAAAAATTAACTTTGAAAAACTAAAGAATCCTAGGGGAAAAAAGCCATGAATTCTATGGGCTATATTCC
>NW_027905467.1:0-235 GCF_054177405.1 Leptonychotes weddellii | reverse complement strand
CCCCGACCGCATCTCTGGGGGCTGCCGAGCGCCCGCGGAGCGACGCCGGACGGCGAGTCGGCAAGCTGGCATCCTTAAGGAGGAGGTGTTTGGGAGCGCCCGGGACTCCGCATTCCCTCTCCGTCGCCTTATCCAAACTCCAAGATCCACCTTTCCTAAGAAGGGGCTTCTCCAGAACATCTCAGTCTGAGCTCCTTTTACCGTCCCTGCCATGTGGGCAGCCCCTGGGTGACAG
>NW_027905466.1:0-235 GCF_054177405.1 Leptonychotes weddellii | reverse complement strand
AAGTTCTTCGAGATAATATTTGTTAAGGGTCAATATTATTGCACTCAGTGAGAACTTGATCTTGTAGTGCAATTTTAACAGTGTAAAGAAGAGTGATCAAGTCAATGTATATGCCACTGGAAATTAACATTAATATTTCATCCTGTGATTTTAATAAACCATCATCTTTTAAAAATTAGGCTTTAGGAATGACTTTCCAATTAAACTGCCTAGGTGCTGATGATTTTTGCCAACA
>NW_027905465.1:0-1480 GCF_054177405.1 Leptonychotes weddellii | reverse complement strand
CCATTTTGATTGATACATTTAATCTGTCTACATAGACTATGCAGAAATTTATTCTAATGTATTTTGTATTGTAACTCACTTTTTAGTACTAGGACTTAATAAAATATAGTCTCATTATCTGCTTTTACAATATGTTATGTAGGGTAGGGGACTTAATTTACCAGTCAATTTGTGATGTTTTATTCTCTTCCAAGTACCAGTATTCAATAGCAATTAATATATTTCTTTAGAACTATCTATTTTATATTTTTGCAATGTTAGTAGAATATTATCTGTTGTACACTGTATTATATTTAAAAAACTGTATTTCCTCTGTATTTTATACTTATAAAAGCCACTTTTAAATCACTTTTTTTTTAAGTTTGAGTATACTTGACACACAATGTTACATTAGTTTCAGGTGTACAACATAGTGATTTGACCATTTTATACATTATGCTATGCTCACCACACATGTAGCTACCATTTGTCACCATACAATGCTATTACAATATCATTGACCACATTTCTTACACTGCGCCTTTTATTCTCATGACTTATTCATTGCATTACTGGAAACCTGTATCTCCCACTCCCCTTCACCCATTTTGTCCATCTTCCCATCTCCTTCCCCTCTGGGAACCACCAGTTTGTTCTCTGTATTTACAGGTCTGGTTCTGGTTTTGTTTATTTATTCATTTGTTTTTTTAGATTCCACATACAAGTTAAATCATACATTTGTCTTTCTTAGTCTTACTTATTTCACTTAGCATTATATCCTCCATCCATGTTGTCACAAATGGTGATCTCATTTTTTATGGCTGCATAATATTCCTGTGTGTGTGTATGTGTGTGTGTGTGTGTGTGTGCGCGCGTGCATGCAAACACTTCCTTACCCATTCATCTATTGATGGACACTTGGGTCACCTCCAAATCTTGGCTATTGTAAATAAAGGTACAATAAACATAGGGGTGCATATATTCAAATCACTTTTAATACAAATTTAGAAATAGATCTATTTTGTTTCCTATGTTGCAGACAATTTTATGTGGGTTATTTTATTTAATCCTTAAGGCAACCATACGAGGTAGGTACTATTATCATCCCCATGTTCTAGGTGGTGGAACTAAGACTCCATAAGAGGAAGTGATGGGCCCAAGTCATGAAGCCAGTAACAGGTTGTGGGAGGGCACCAGGATGCCTCAGGCCCTGTCCCTATCTGTGCAATCCTATCTGCCACAGGGGAATCTCCTGACTTCTGTTGTGTGCTTTGGCCAAGGAAAAGAGCAGGTGGAAATCTGATATTCCATGCCTGGTGATGTCAGCAGTGAGTTGAAAGAGTCACAAACAAAAGTCAGTCCATTTAGGTTCCATTTCCATTTCTAATCCTACCTCTCCTGCCCAAGGAAACCTAGACAAGTCACCACTTTCTCTGGTCTTGAGTTCCTCAAAGTACAAATTAAGTAGTTTGACTGAATGATCATTGAGAGCTTGTCAATT
>NW_027905464.1:0-235 GCF_054177405.1 Leptonychotes weddellii | reverse complement strand
GCAAATGGATATAAACCTAAATGTAAGGACTAAAACTTTTTTTTTATTTTTTTTAAGGATTTTATTTATTTGACAGAGAGAGACACAGCGAGAGCAGGAACACAAGCAGGGAGAGTGGGAGAGGGAGAAGCAGACTCCCAGCTGAGCAGGGAGCCCGATGCCGGGCTCGATCCCAGGACCCTGGGATCATGTGACCTGAGCCGAAGGCAGACGCTTAATGACTGAGCCACCCAGG
>NW_027905463.1:0-235 GCF_054177405.1 Leptonychotes weddellii | reverse complement strand
ATAGCTGTGGATATTGGGATAAAACCTAATTTTCATTGCACAGTTTCTTAAGGGATTCCTTTAGACTTTCTAAATTTAGTGAACTCACATAGCACTATATAAGTTTAGTTCTGCAGCTGGCACATCCATTCCCAAGTAAAATATCATTGACAACTCAGATTTCAGCATATCCATGAGGATGTGTCTGGGGCCATCCAAGGTGCTGTCACAACTCCCCTTCTTTCTACCATTATCA
>NW_027905462.1:0-235 GCF_054177405.1 Leptonychotes weddellii | reverse complement strand
GGTTAAGGTGTGCGCACTGGGGTTAAGGTGTGGGCGCTGGGGTCGGGTGTCCGGTGTGGGCACTGGGGTCAGGTGTGGGCGCTGGGGTGGGGTGTCCGGTGTGGGCACTGGGGTCGGGTGTCCGGTGTGGGCACTGGGGTCGGGTTCCGGTGTGGACACTGGGGTCGGGTGTGGGCGCTGGGGTCGGGTGTCAGGTGTGGGTGCTGAGGTCGGGTTTTAGGTGTGGGCACTGGGG
>NW_027905461.1:0-235 GCF_054177405.1 Leptonychotes weddellii | reverse complement strand
TCATCATAATCACACTGTTCCGTTCTCACCGCTTTAACCTGTCTGACTCCGACTCCCTGCAGCTAGGCAGTGACTCTTTGAAAGAAGGAATGACATTTACTCATGTTGGGGCTTCTGTTCTGAATACGGTCCATACGCTGTTTGCATGTTTCTGTCTCCCCCTCTAGAAGGTCCTTTGTAATACAGCATGCCCGTCCAGGAGCATTGCTTGGGACGGAGGAGAGCGTTTACGGAC
>NW_027905460.1:0-235 GCF_054177405.1 Leptonychotes weddellii | reverse complement strand
GGTTTTCTCATTTTGGCAGCTCAATTGGAATTACTCAAGCTGAGAGGTTTTAATTTAACTTTGTCTAATGAAGAAGTGAGAGGAATAAAGTACATGGAAGGACAAAGTATAGGGTTGGGTAGAAATTCCATTATAATAAAGAATTAGAAAATGTGGGCATTGGAACAGATAGCCAAGTTTATTAATTCTCAAAAAAAAAATCAGAGGTTAAGCGCTGTGAATTGTGCAAGACTGT
>NW_027905459.1:0-235 GCF_054177405.1 Leptonychotes weddellii | reverse complement strand
TGATGATGGTGATGGTGGTGATGGTGATGATGGTGGTGATGATGATGATGATGGAGATGATGGTGATGGTGGTGATGGTGATGATGGTTGTGATGATGGTGGTGATGATGATGATGATGGTGATGGTGATAATGGTTATGGTGATGATGGTGGTGCTGATAGGAATGAGAGTGATGATGATGGTGGTGTGATACTGGAGGGAGTATCTGGATGGAGACAGGGAAGAGTGAGGATA
>NW_027905458.1:0-235 GCF_054177405.1 Leptonychotes weddellii | reverse complement strand
TGTTTATAAACCCAGTGTTTATTTTTCAAAGGATTATTAAGGGAAATGAGAATATTTGGTCCCCAAAGGCTACTGCAGTACCGTAGGTGTGAGCCTGTGAGTC
Source organism: Leptonychotes weddellii (assembly GCF_054177405.1). Classification (NCBI taxonomy): domain Eukaryota; kingdom Metazoa; phylum Chordata; class Mammalia; order Carnivora; family Phocidae; genus Leptonychotes; species Leptonychotes weddellii. Next base: position 132 of record NW_027905458.1, on the reverse strand, counting down.
TGGATGGGAATGATGATAAAGGGACTGGCTTAAGACATTTTTCAAAGGATGACTGACAAGGAAGATGATAGCTAGAATCAATAACTATAACCATTCATGTCTGAAGGAATGTTAAAGTAATGGTTCCTTTAG
>NW_027905457.1:0-235 GCF_054177405.1 Leptonychotes weddellii | reverse complement strand
TCTCATTCCTTTTGATGGCTGCATAATATTCCATTGTATATATATATATATACCACATCATCTTTATCCATTCATCTGTCAATGGACATCTTGGCTCTTTCCACAGTTTGGCTATTGTGGACATTGCTGCTATAAACATCGGCGTGCACATACCCCTTCGTCGGATAGGTGGGGCTAGGTTCTAAACCTGTTGGTGAATTGCTAGTTGTTTTGTCTTGGGAAACTTGCTTAGCCT
>NW_027905456.1:0-235 GCF_054177405.1 Leptonychotes weddellii | reverse complement strand
GAAGGAAATCCTGCCATTTGCAACATCGATGGACCTTTTTTTTTTTTTTTTTAAAGATTTTATTTATTTATTTGAGAGAGAGAGTGAGAGAGAGAAAGAGCACAAGAGGGGGGAGTGGGAGAGGGAGAAGCAGACTCCCCGCTGAGCAGGGAGCCCGATGCGGGACTCGATCCCGGGACTCCAGGATCATGACCTGAGCTGAAGGCAGTCGCTTAACCAACTGAGCCACCCAGGC
>NW_027905455.1:0-235 GCF_054177405.1 Leptonychotes weddellii | reverse complement strand
TAGATTAGAGAAATGGAGAAGCAAAAAAAGTAAATCAAAAAAATCCTTGAGCTAGAAATCTCTGAGAACCGTTTAACAATGTAGTTACCTCCCGGCCCCCGGCCGTCAGCGGCTCCCGACCGGGAGCGCCCCGCGCCGCCCCGCGGCTCCCGGCCGCGGGGGCCTCCATAACCGCGGCGACCTCGGCGTCCCCCGGCCCCGGCCTCGGACGGGACCTGCGTTCCCGCTGCGGGCG
>NW_027905454.1:0-1480 GCF_054177405.1 Leptonychotes weddellii | reverse complement strand
CCCCGCCGAGCAGGGAGCCCGATGCGGGACCCGATCCCGGGACTCCAGGATCATGACCTGAGCCGAAGGCAGTCGCCCAACCGACTGAGCCACCCAGGCGCCCTTCATTCATTCATTCATTCATTCATTCATTTATTTATTTATTTATTTTTATTATTATTTTAAGATTTTATTTATTTATTTGAGAGAGAGAGCACAAGAGGGAGGAGCGGGAGAGGGAGAAGCAAACTCCCCGCCGAGCAGGGAGCCCGATGCGGGACCCGATCCGGGACTCCAGGATCATGACCTGAGCCGAAGGCAGTCGCCCAACCGACTGAGCCACCCAGGCACCCGGAAATCAGTTCTCTTTGTATTCTGTTACAATGCTCTATTTTTCTATCTTTATAGCAGTACTGCACTGTCATTATAAGTAGCTTTTTTTGGGTTTTTTTTTTTTTGGTTTCTGAATCAGGTTGTTTTATTGTTGTTGAGTTGTAGGAGTTCTTTATATTATGGATATTAATCCCTTACCATATATATGTTTGCAATGACTTCTTTTATTTGAGCTTGTTTAAATGGGTTTCTAGTCCTTATAAACAAAATATCCTTGAGACATGAAAGCATCAGGCAATTCTTGCTTTTTACTTCCACTCATCTTAGTGTTTTGTGTTTTCATCTGTTGATTTAAAAAATGCTTATTCCACGAAATTGATCTCTAAAGCTTTTTATCAGAGATTGGGTTGGTTCTTTGGGCACTGCTATTAGTCAGCTTAGACTTTTAAGATTAAGCCAAGTTCACATACAATTTTAGATCAATAACTTTAACCTAAGAGTTCTTTGAAATATCTAGATAATGATAAAAGAATGTTTTTTTCCCTTCACAATACAAAAAAATGGACCAAATTCTCTGCCTCATTATACACAAACAGATCCCATCCAAGAGCGAGATATAAACCCAACAGCGGCCAAATATGTTTAGGCATAGATCTGTCCCTAGAGAGGATTGGGGGGAGAGATGGGGACTCAAGAGACTTCAGGGACATGTATATTCCATGCTTTTAGACTTTCACTCTTCCCAAATGTCCTCCTGTCACTAGCATTCATTTGGTTCTCATAAATAAGAAGTTAGAGGTCTTATTTTTCTTTTCACAGACATGATTACCAGCGAGTGCTAAATTGGCTAGCATCTCCAAAGTACATATAGCTTAAAATTATGGGAAGGACAAACCTTTGTTCTCAGATCACCGAAGCTCATTGTGGAAGAGCCCATGAAGCAAGTTACTTGCTAGAATAACATGTGTATGTGTATATATATATATATATATGTTATATATATGTATTATATATAGTATGTTTTTTAAAAATTTTTTATTGTTACGTTAATCACCATACATTACAGCATTAGTTTTTGATGTAGTGTTCCATGATTCATTGTTTGTGCATAACACCCAGTGCTCCATGCAGAACGTGCCCTCTTTAATACCCATCACCAGGCTAACCC
>NW_027905453.1:0-235 GCF_054177405.1 Leptonychotes weddellii | reverse complement strand
GAGGCCAGGAGAGCCCGGAGCCTCCTGGGGAGAGGGTGGAGGAGACATAGGAGGGGCTGCGGGGGACCCAGCGGTGGGGATGGGCACCCCCGCCTGCCATGCCCAGGGGACCGGGCAGCCTCTGCAGCTGCTGTGTGCAGGAGGGCCGACCCAGAGCCCCCGTCTGAGCTGAGGAAGCCGCTCTAGTCTGGCTCCTTGGAAAGATGAGGGCCTGAATCCAGTGACATTCTATTTG
>NW_027905452.1:0-235 GCF_054177405.1 Leptonychotes weddellii | reverse complement strand
TAAATAAATAAATAAAATCTTTTTTAAAAAGAAAGATTAAGTTTTTGATGAGAGGAAAAGAAAATCTAAAGCTGGGCTCTCTCTGAGAATTTTTATCATGTGTAGGGAAGTCCTAAGTAGTTCGTAACGAGGCTATAAAAGGATAATGTTAGATATTTTTTATATAGAAGCTGTATTCAGATCATTTCCTGGGGACCATGAATAATCCCAATGAACTTCAGAGTACAAATCATGA
>NW_027905451.1:0-235 GCF_054177405.1 Leptonychotes weddellii | reverse complement strand
GCGGAGCAAGATGGCAGAGGAGTAGGAGACCTGGACTTCGTCTCCTCTCAGGAATTCAGCTGGATAGGGATCAAACCATTCTGAACACCTACAAACTCAACAGGAGATCGAAGAAAAGAATAGCAACAACTCTCTCATCAGAAAAGCGACCACTTTCTGGAAGGTAGGACGTGCGGAGAAGTGAATCCGAGGCGATATTCGGGAGGATAGACGGCGGGGGAGGGGCCTCCGTCGG
>NW_027905450.1:0-235 GCF_054177405.1 Leptonychotes weddellii | reverse complement strand
GGCTCCTCTGGGGTCTTGCCTCCCAGAACCCCCTCCCTCTGCCAGTGCTGTCTGTCCTTGCCCACACTCCCTGGCAGGCCCTGGGGACGCATGGTCCCTCGCTGAATCCTTGAGGCTGTCTTAGGACAGGGGTGAAGCCTGCCCAGGAGAACCTCCCCATCTCATCTTCCAGAGCCAGGCTCCACGTCCAGGCGGGGGGCTGATGCCCTAGAAAGAACGGTGGGTACAGGTGGCA
>NW_027905449.1:0-235 GCF_054177405.1 Leptonychotes weddellii | reverse complement strand
CTGCACAGTCAGGGGTCCTTTCTTCACCATGACAACGGTGGGGGGAGGGGCGCAGCCAGCCCTGGTGGCCGCCGCGGCGCCCGTGGCCTCACGTCCCGTCCGGATGACATCCTCGGAGCGCTCTGTCCTCCCCGTGTCCTCACGCCACAGGACGAGGGCAAGGGGAGCCCGGGCTTCCGTGTGTGTCCGCCCAGGGCCGTGATGGCTGGGGAGGCGGCCCACGCCAGGCGGGGGC
>NW_027905448.1:0-235 GCF_054177405.1 Leptonychotes weddellii | reverse complement strand
ATAGCTGTGGATATTGGGATAAAACCTAATTTTCATTGCACAGTTTCTTAAGGGATTCCTTTAGACTTTCTAAATTTAGTGAACTCACATAGCACTATATAAGTTTAGTTCTGCAGCTGGCACATCCATTCCCAAGTAAAATATCATTGACAACTCAGATTTCAGCATATCCATGAGGATGTGTCTGGGGCCATCCAAGCTGCTGTCACAACTCCCCTTCTTTCTACCATTATCA
>NW_027905447.1:0-235 GCF_054177405.1 Leptonychotes weddellii | reverse complement strand
TTACAATTTAAGTATGGCCACCGGGCCAGTGAGGCTTATCCTAGCTGATGAGGATGGGTTCTTTTAGTAGATCTTGGTTATCACTAATAAAGAGTAAAGCCGCGGGGCGCCTGGGTGGCTCAGTCGTTAAGCGTCTGCCTTCGGCTCAGGTCGTGATCCCGGGGTCCTGGGATCGAGCCCCGCATCGGGCTCCCTGCTCTGCGGGAAGCCTGCTTCTCCCTCTCCCACTCCCCCT
>NW_027905446.1:0-235 GCF_054177405.1 Leptonychotes weddellii | reverse complement strand
AATTTTAAAGAAAGAAAAACATATATATATATATACAAAAAATAAGGTTAACTATAATGAAGGGATAGAATATGACTCTAAAAATGAAAATTAAAGAAGATTTTTTTAAAAAAGGGTTTGATAAGATGTTGGTTGAAGTAGGGAAAAAGAAAAATAAACAAAATTTTAAAAATTAACTTTGAAAAACTAAAGAATCCTACGGGAAAAAAGCCATGAATTCTATGGGCTATATTCC
>NW_027905445.1:0-235 GCF_054177405.1 Leptonychotes weddellii | reverse complement strand
GGAAAGAAACAACAAATGTTGGAGAGGTTGTGGAGAAAGGGGAACCCTCTTACACTGTTGGTGGGAATGCAAGTTGGTACAGCCACTTTGGAAAACAGTGTGGAGGTTCCTCAAAAATTTAAAAATAGAGCTACCCTATGATCCAGCAATTGCACTCCTGGGTATTTACCCCAAAGACACAGATGTAGTGAAAAGAAGGGCCATATGCACCCCAATGTTCATAGCAGCAATGTCC
>NW_027905444.1:0-235 GCF_054177405.1 Leptonychotes weddellii | reverse complement strand
GTTTTATTGTTCAATGCCCCATTTTTCTCATTAAATTGTTTTTTTATTTTATTATGTTATGTTAATCACCATACATTAGTTTTTTTTACATTTTTTTTTAATTTTTTATTGTTATGTTAATCCCCATACATCATTAGTTTTAGATGTAGTGTTCCATGATTCATTGTTTGCATATGACACCCAGTGCTCCATGCAGAGCTTGCCCTCTTTAATACCCATCACCAGGCTAACCCAT
>NW_027905443.1:0-1480 GCF_054177405.1 Leptonychotes weddellii | reverse complement strand
AAAGAAATAGCTTCATTGTTTAGTCCACTGTGTGGTTGAATGGTGACCCCAAAAAGATATGTCTATGTCCTAACCCCCAGAACCTATGAATGTGACCTTATTTGGAGAAAAGGGCTTTGCAGATGTAATTAAATTAAGGATTTTGAGATAAGATCATCCCGGATTATCTGGGTGGGTCCTTAATCCAATGACAAGTGTCCTCATGAAAGACATACAGAGGTGGGGTGCCTGGATGGCTCAGTCGGTTAAGTGTCTGACTCTTGGTTTCAGCTCAGGTTATGATCTCAGGTTTGTGGGATCAAGCCCTGCATCAGGCTCCGTGCTCGGGCGGGGGGGGTCTGCTTCTCTCCCTCTCCCTCTCCCCCTGCTCACATGCTTGCTCTCTCTCTAAAATAAATAAATCTTTTTTGTATTTTTATTTTTTAAAGATTTTATTTATTTATTTCACAGAGACAGCGAGAGAGGGAACACAAGCAGGGGGAGTGGGAGAGGGAGAAGCAGACCTCCCGCCGAGCAGGGAGCCCGATGCGGGGCTCGATTCCAGGACCCTGGGATCATGACCTGAGCCGAAGGCAGACGCTTAACGACTGAGCCACCCAGGCGCCCCAATAAATCTTTTTTAAAAGAGATTTTTATTTATTTGAGAGAAAGCGAGCGCGAGAGAGCAGGTATGCATGTGCACGATGGGGGGAGGGGCACAGGAAAAGGGAAAGAACAAGCAGACTCTTAACTGAAAACGGAGCCTGAGATTCGAGGCTCTGTCATAGGACCCCAAAATCATGACCTGAGCCAAAATCAGACGGTTGACTGACTGAGCCACCCAAGGGCCCCAGTAAATAAATAAATCTTTAAGAAAAACCACACACACACAGAGGAGAAAACAGAAGCACTGGAGAAGGCAATGTGAACCCAGAGTCAGAAATTGGAATTATGCAGTGACAAATCCAAGGAATGCCTGGAGCCACCAGAAGCTGGAAGAGGTAAGGAAGGATTCTCCTCTAGAGCCTCTGGAGGGAGAATGACTCTGCTCACACATTGATTTTGGGCTTTTGACCTCCAGAACTGTGAGAAAATTAATTTCTGTTGTTTTAAGCCATCCAGTTTGTGGTAATTTGTTATGGCAGCCTCAGGAAATAATACAAACTGTGGGTCAATTCTCTGTTGGTTTGCAGCCAAAGATTAATAAATGATTATTTTTAAGTTCAAGCTAAGCATATGGAAAAAAGGTATTGGTAGTAATTCAGGAAAAGATCCTGGAGTCCCTGAAAATTTTTTCCATAGGATTTCAAACTAAGATTGATATCAGTGTTGTCAGATCTGGGATTTAAGCATATCTCTGACTCCACTTCACTTTCCCCTCCACTCTCCCTCAGGGACTAATGGGTGGTAGCAGAGATGAAAGTTATACCCTCCTTAAGACCATTTTTTTTTTTTTTTTAGAAACTTTATTTTCCATCAACCTTCTTTCCATTTTGTTTGC
>NW_027905442.1:0-235 GCF_054177405.1 Leptonychotes weddellii | reverse complement strand
CATATATATAACTTTATAAATTTCTTGCTAGGTGTCTCTTCTTGAGATTGGATAATCTCAACTCTTTTAGTATTTTCAATGAACTCTTACTATCTATGTAACATTGTAGCATTTTCAGAGCTCTTTGTATTTTCCATATTCCAAATTCCATTTCCATGTTTATAAGCCCAGCTTTAGTCCCCCATCTTTTAAATTTCAAGCCTACCAAAGTTGAAACAGTAGTACAAGGATACCA
>NW_027905441.1:0-235 GCF_054177405.1 Leptonychotes weddellii | reverse complement strand
AATCCAGGTCTCCTACTCCTCTGCCATCTTGCTCCGCCCCCCTAAAATAAATGTGCATTTTGTTTGCTTATGAACCATGCTGCTCCTCTTGACTGTTAGTACCCCAGTGCCTGACTCTTAGCAGGTTTGTAATAAATATTTGTTTAGTCATTCAGTAAGCATTCCTAGAGACCTCCCCTTTGGCCAGAATATTCCAGGCTGGAAAATACAGGCATGAACGTGACAGACAAGGCTC
>NW_027905440.1:0-235 GCF_054177405.1 Leptonychotes weddellii | reverse complement strand
TAGACACAGAACTTCCTAAGTGTTTTAGTACATATCTTATCTTGTGTATTGGTCTGTCTTTAATAATAAAAATGGGCAGGGATAAAGATACAGGTTTCTTTCTATAAGTAACACCTCTCATCATAGGGGAAGGTCCTGTACTGCCCTGAGCAAAACTACTGCTAGGATCCCACATTGCTTTCTGTTCCCATTTCCTTTTCTTGGGCCAATGACAGTTCCTTCCAGGGGTTTCTAA
>NW_027905439.1:0-235 GCF_054177405.1 Leptonychotes weddellii | reverse complement strand
CCCCTCCCACCCACACTGTCTCTAAAAGAAACCTTAAAAAAAAAAGGAGCAGGCTCAATTTAACAGTCTTCAGAGAAAAACAAATACATAAGAATAAGAACGAATGTTACTTACTTTTAATAAATTCAGACCTATGCCAAGTAAATGTGAATATAGTACACAGCCTATGCCTATGCCAATGCTCATAACATTTTTTTTTAAAGATTTTATTTATTTATTTGAGACAGAGAGAATG
>NW_027905438.1:0-235 GCF_054177405.1 Leptonychotes weddellii | reverse complement strand
TGTAGCTTTGGTTCTTTCATGAGACTCCTAAGCATCGTGTCTTAAGTGTTTTCTAAAATGAGGATAATGACGGTGACAGACTGAGGTCCTCAGCTAGGTCCTATGAATACAGTGATGTATGTATACTTGGTGTTTAGTGTATGTTTGTTAAGAATATCGGGATGGGGAAGGAGGAACAGAAAAGGACTGAGATGTGGTGGGGCTGGGGATTGGAGATAATTTGGGATCTTTGCTG
>NW_027905437.1:0-235 GCF_054177405.1 Leptonychotes weddellii | reverse complement strand
GAATTTCCCCTCATTTCTTGTTTCCTGGCTCTATTGGTATCTAACCACTTATTCTGTGATTAATTCATTACACGCACAGATACTGACAGGGTGTCCAATGTGTGTTAGGTGCTACTCTATGTACAAAATGAGAGAGTATCTATCTTCACACAGCTCATTCTGGCAGGAGACAGGGAGCAGTAAATACCACAACCCCATATGATCTACGTCTGTTACAGGAGTGGAGAGCATGGGA
>NW_027905436.1:0-235 GCF_054177405.1 Leptonychotes weddellii | reverse complement strand
TGGTGCAACCACTCTGGAAAACAGTATGGAGGTTCCTCAAAAAGTTGCAAATAGAGCTACCATACGATCTAGCAATTGCACTACTGGATATTTACCCTAAAGATACAAATGTAGGGATCCGAAGGGGTACATGCACCCCAGTGTTTATAGCAACAATGTCCACAATAGCCAAACTGTGGAAAGAGCCAAGATGTCCATCAACAGATGAATGGATAAAGAAGATGTGGTATATATA
>NW_027905435.1:0-235 GCF_054177405.1 Leptonychotes weddellii | reverse complement strand
ATGGGTTAGCCCGGTGATGGGTATTAAGGAGGGCACGTATTGAATGGAGCACTGGGTGTTATACATTAACAATGAATTATAGAACACTACATCAAAAACTAATGATGTAATGTATGGTGACTAACAAAATAAAATTTAAAATAAATAAATAAATAAAATAAAACATCTCTGAGAAGTTATCAGAATAATATACATCTCGATTCAGATCAATAAATATTTGAGTACCTTTTGCGGC
>NW_027905434.1:0-235 GCF_054177405.1 Leptonychotes weddellii | reverse complement strand
AGTTAAATTCCAGTTTATCTGTATAAGGAATATTACAGAGCCACAAAAAACTATATTCTCAATGGCAGAGGAAACTGTTCATATAAAAGTGAAAAAACTTTGGGGCGCCTGGGTGGCTCAGTCGTTAAGCGTCTGCCTTCGGCTCAGGTCATGATCCCAGGGTCCTGGGATCGAGCTCCGCATCGGACTCCCCGCTCCGCGGGAAGCCTGCTTCTCCCGCTCCCACTCCCCCCGC
>NW_027905433.1:0-235 GCF_054177405.1 Leptonychotes weddellii | reverse complement strand
ACCATACATTACATCATCAGTTTTTGATGTAGTGTCCCATGATTCATTGTTTGCATGTAACACCCAGTGCTCCATTCAGTACGTGCCCTCTTTAATACCCATCACCAGGCTAACCCCTAGAACCTTCAGTTTGTTTCTCAGAGTCCATAGTCTCTCATGGTTCATCTCCCCCTCCGATTTCCCCCCACTTCATTCTTCCACTCCTGCTATCTTCTTCTTCTTCTTTTTTTTAACA
>NW_027905432.1:0-1480 GCF_054177405.1 Leptonychotes weddellii | reverse complement strand
GTATACAGGAATCATTCAGTATATTCAATATATTACTTTTTCTCTTCTTCCACTTAATATTATGCTTGTGGAATCAATTGTGTTGGATGTAGATATAGTTTATTCATTTTTCAAATCTCTATATTATTACACTACTAAATTAAGTGTAATACATCTGACTGGGAATTAGTTTTTTTCTTTTTATTCATTTTAGTGACTACGAACAATTGTCACATAAACATTCTTGTGTATGTCCCTCGGGGCACATGCCAATGTACTTTTTTTTTTTGTAAGATTTTATCTATTTATTTGAGAGAGAGAGCGCCAGCAGGAACAGGGGTAGCGGAGGGACAGGGAGAGGGAGAGGCAAAAGCAGTCTCCCTGCTGCGCCCAGAGCACTGGATCTCAGGACCTTGAAATCATGACCTGAGCCGAAGGAAGATGCTTAACTGACTGAGCCACCCAGGGGCCCCATTGTACTTCTGTTAGATACGTACCTGCAGTGGAATTGATGAGTCTTAACAAATGTGTATTTTAACATATGTACATAATGCCAAAGAATTTTCCAGAGGTGACACTCATGGGTATGAAAGTTTCCATTAAAGCACATACTGGCTAATATTTCACATTGTCAGTCTTTTGGGCTTGAGTATCCTGTTGCACATCTTACTGTGGATTAAATTTGCAATTATGCCATGCCTAATAATGTGGGTTCAACATTTTTCAATATACTAATAAATTCTTAAAGGAAAGTTATCTCTGTAGATACAAAAAAATCAATATTTATATACATTCACAATACAGACCTCTTGCAAACAAAGACTAGAGGACAAATATTTAGATCTCATAAAGACAATACACAATTTTCAAAATGTTGAAATCATTCTCTTTTGAAAACCTAAGTGTATCCATGACCATAATGTCAGCTAACTATCATACTGACAGTACCAGCAAGTGAACAAATGTAAGAAAATAAATAAATGGCAAAAGGAGAGTAATAAAAATAGTAAAGCAAGCATTATTCATAGATGAAATAATTTAAATGTATTAACCCCCAAATCTATAAATATATTTTTAGGGAGTTTTGCAAGGTAGTTTGATACAGGAAAAATCAAAATAAAAAGAAACAGTCATTTCAAATGAAAACTAATTTTAAATAAAATTTAAATGAAATTTTTTTTTATTCTTATGTTAATCCCCATACATTACATCATTAGTTCTAGATGAAGTGTTCCATGATTCATTGTTTGTGCATAACACCCAGTGCTCCATGCAGAACGTGCCCTCCTCAATACCCACCACCAGGCCAACCCATGCTCCCACCCCCCTCCCCTCTAGAACCCCCAGCCTGTTTTTCAGAGTCCATCATCTCTCATGGTTCGTCCACCCCTCCGATTTCCCCCGCTTCATTCTTCCCCTCCCGCTACCTTCTTCTTCTTCTTTTTTTTTTCTTAACATATATTGCATTATTTTTTTCAGAGGTACAGATCTGAGATTCAAG
>NW_027905431.1:0-235 GCF_054177405.1 Leptonychotes weddellii | reverse complement strand
TGGTAACCTTTGAAGCACAAAAGTTTTTAATTTCTTTTTTTTTTTTTTTTAAAGATTTTATTTATTTATTTGAGACAGAGAGAATGAGAGAGAGAGAGCACATGAGAGGGGGGAGGGTCAGAGGGAGAAGCAGACTCCCCGCCGAGCAGGGAGCCCGATGCGGGACTCGATCCAGGGACTCCGGGATCATGACCTGAGCCGAAGGCAGTCGCTTAACCAACTGAGCCACCCAGGC
>NW_027905430.1:0-235 GCF_054177405.1 Leptonychotes weddellii | reverse complement strand
GTGAATTGTGCAAGACTGTTGAATCTCAGATCTGTACCTCTGAAACAAATAATGCAATATATGTTAAGAAAAAAAAAAAGAAGAAGAAGGTAGCGGGAGGGGAAGAATGAAGCGGGGGAAATCGGAGGGGTAGACGAACCATGAGAGACGATGGACTCTGAAAAACAAACAGGGTTCTAGAGGGGAGGGGGGTGGGGGGATGGGTTAGCCTGGTGGTGGGTATTGAGGAGGGCAC
>NW_027905429.1:0-235 GCF_054177405.1 Leptonychotes weddellii | reverse complement strand
AGACCTCCCAGTCTGCCAGTCCTATGATTGGTGGTAAGTCACTTTTTAAATAAAATCTTTATAAAATAGAGAAATCAACTTTGCTTCTACATTTTCTTATTTATTTATTTTTATTATGTTATGTTAATCATCATACATTACATCATTAGTTTTTGATGTAGTGTTCCATGATTCATTGTTTGCGTACAACACCCAGTGCCCCATGCAGAACGTGCCTTCCTTAATACCCATCATC
>NW_027905428.1:0-235 GCF_054177405.1 Leptonychotes weddellii | reverse complement strand
ATATGTCAGTATCTTTCAGATTTATTAAAATAAAGAACATGCATTGATTTTATAATAAAAAAGATACTATTTGAAAAAATTAAATCATAACACCATAAAAATAATCCACAGAAATTATTATTATTTTTTTTTTATTCTTATGTTAATCCCCATACATTACATCATTAGTTCTAGATGAAGTGTTCCATGATTCATTGTTTGTGCACAACACCCAGTGCTCCATGCAGAACGTGCC
>NW_027905427.1:0-235 GCF_054177405.1 Leptonychotes weddellii | reverse complement strand
CAAACTTAACTATAAGCCTAGCAGTGGCCAAAAAATTATAGCAAATTTTAGCCACGTCCCTCTCCACTAGTTTTCTCTTTCACTTAGCTTGAGTGGGTAAAAGAATAACTGTATTTGGAACATTTAAAGAAAAGAAAGAAAGAAGAAAGAAGAAAGAAAGAAAGAAAGAAAGAAAGAAAGAAAGAAAGAAAGAAAGAAAAGAAAGAAAGAAAGAAAGAAAGAAAGAAAGAAAGAA
>NW_027905426.1:0-235 GCF_054177405.1 Leptonychotes weddellii | reverse complement strand
AAAAGTATCTCATCTTTGTTAACATTTCCTTGGCTTTTTCCAAATCATCTGAAATAAACAGAGATGTTAAGGTGAGGCTTCATTTAAGCAAGAATAAAACTAACTCTATTGACCAAGGTAGCCAGTCTGAATCGCAGATAAAGTTTTATTTTTTTATTATTATTATTTTTAAAGATTTTATTTATTTATTTGAGAGAGAGAATGAAAGAAAGAGAACACAAGAGGGGAGAGGGTC
>NW_027905425.1:0-235 GCF_054177405.1 Leptonychotes weddellii | reverse complement strand
TCCCTCAACGGAGCACCACCTCCTGGAAGTTCCACTAGCATCCATGTGGAAATGTGTGGTCTGCTGCTGGGCAGCACCTCTGTGTGGCTTCTAGAGTGCCGCCCTGAGCAGGGGGAGGGTGGGGTGCAGGTAAGATGGATCTGCGTGGACCTCCACTTTGTCTTCCCTGGAGGGCAGAGGCTGGGAGGCTGAGCCCCGCGCTGCCGAGGTGCTGACACACCTGGGGTTCCTGAGG
>NW_027905424.1:0-235 GCF_054177405.1 Leptonychotes weddellii | reverse complement strand
AAGTTCTTCGAGATAATATTTGTTAAGGGTCAATACTATTGCACTCAGTGAGAACTTGATCTTGTAGTGCAATTTTAACAGTGTAAAGAAGAGTGATCAAGTCAATGTATATGCCACTGGAAATTAACATTAATATTTCATCCTGTGATTTTAATAAACCATCATCTTTTAAAAATTAGGCTTTAGGAATGACTTTCCAGTTAAACTGTCTAGGTGCTGATGATTTTTGCCAACA
>NW_027905423.1:0-235 GCF_054177405.1 Leptonychotes weddellii | reverse complement strand
GGGAAGGGCAACACATCATTCTTAGTTGCTGTTGCATTTAACCTCCTGCTTAAATTACACAGATTTTGGGTGGCTCAGTCGTTAAGTGTCTGCCTTCGGCTCAGGTCATGATCCCGGGATCCTGGGATCGAGCCCCGCATCGGGCTCCCTGCTCAGCAGGGACTCTGCTTCTCCCTGTCCTGTTCAGTGGTTCTTAGTTATTCACCAAGTTGTGCAACCATCACCATAATCAGTT
>NW_027905422.1:0-235 GCF_054177405.1 Leptonychotes weddellii | reverse complement strand
TACCAATCAATTCATGCATTTTGTCAACCCTGACGTTAGGTTTAGAGTTTAAGCTTGAGGTTGTAAAAATTCAGGTAACCCATTCCCATTGCATTATATATCAGAGACAGTTCTTCAGGCACCACACTATATCATGTAAATGGCACTCTCCTAAAATTTCCTAACACTGTGATCCCTGACGGTGGGCACAAAGCACATCTTTTTCTAGAGAAATTGATCTTCATCTCTCCAATCA
>NW_027905421.1:0-1480 GCF_054177405.1 Leptonychotes weddellii | reverse complement strand
GGGTAGAAGAAGATGCACTAAATCTTAAAACCGTCTCTATGCTTGACCGTATTAAAGATGTACTTGACCTGACAGAAGATGATATTAATGATGTTGATAGCAAGACATCAGGCACAAAGTCGAACACCACTAATATTATTATTTAGTAATCTGTTTATTGAATAGTTCGTCATTAGGATGTGTTCAATCATAAGTGTGACGCTATAAGTCTAAATTTGTAAGCCCTATTATGATAAATATACGTTAGGGCTTATCGGTTTAGGCTTTTTAAACTATTGTTCTCACATTATCTATCTTATTTTCATTACAGTTGGTTTTAAATAGCTCTATATTACAACTCTCTGCGCTCATTACATAGCACTCTACTGCCTAATAAATATCCTAATAAATTAACTAAAAATAAGTATGAGTATTTCCCCTTTCAAGTCCTTGCACACTCCCTATTCTCTGTTTATCCCCTATTTATCTTTCGTTAGCATCTGTAGTTTGCACCCTTTAACTCTCGGTATTAATATGAAAATATACTCTTTTACAAAAGGTATAAGTTGCTCGTCCATTAACATCTCTAATAGTCCTATCCATGCCTACGTAGCCAGTGCAAGCGAGCGAACATTAACTAAACTATTTTGTAACATTCGTTAAAATTGAAATGAGGTAGGTCTCTTATGAGTCCATTGGCATACTCATTACTGCTATAGTCTGCCTTATATTAAACCACTACGGTGTTCACCGCCCTAGATGAACTATTTGTACTATCTGCAGTTGGTCGCTTTGTAGTAGATTTAAATGAGTTTGACTATATATGAGAGGTTTAAGTATTTACTAAATCAGTAAGGGATGAATAATAGTAGGGGTAATACTACCGTTCTGCCTTGATAAATATGTTATATATAATGTACCACTAGGTAATGAAGAATTACCCTAAAATTAGGGGTAAAAAAACCTCTTTTTGAATTATTTAAAAATTTATAGCAAAATTAATAATTTATAGCATGGCTAAAAATAGAGGGTAAAAATAGGGTTTTTGCCCTCTATGCTTTGTTATAATTACTTTTTAAGAGGATAAATTCCTCTTTACCACCGCTTAGGTGGCTTAGAAATCTACGGGAGACGGAAACGGATTTGTTGTGCCCTTTACCACCGCTTAGGTGGCTTAGAAAAGTAGCACCCACTAAGCACATATTTTGCTTATCTTTACCACCGCTTAGGTGGCTTAGAAATTACTAGGCGCATTAAACATAATAAGCCCTTCCTTTACCACCGCTTAGGTGGCTTAGAAACAAATTTCACACTCTCTAGCAGTATCAAAAGTCTTTACCACCGCTTAGGTGGCTTAGAAAGCCACCGATAATCGCTATCAGTTTTAAGTATTCTTTACCACCGCTTAGGTGGCTTAGAAAGTTAACGCTTACGCTTATGATGCGTTCCCAGTCTTTACCACCGCTTAGGTGGCTTAGAAAAACGCCCATTTTGTGATTTT
>NW_027905420.1:0-12884 GCF_054177405.1 Leptonychotes weddellii | reverse complement strand
TGTTATGCACAAACAATGAATCATGGAACACTTCATCTAAAACTAATGATGTAATGTATGGGGATTAACATAAGAATAAAAAATTAAAAAAAAAAGAAAATTTTATTTTATTTTATTTTTATTTTTTTTTAAGATTTTATTTATTTATTTGAGAGAGAGAGACAGAGAGCACGAGAGGGAAGAGGGCAGAGGCAGAAGCAGACCCCCCGCCGAGCAGGGAGCCCGATGCGGGACTCGATCCCGGGACTCCAGGATCATGACCTGAGCCGAAGGCAGTCGCTTAACCAACTGAGCCACCCAGGCGCCCAAAAAAGAAAATTTTAATAATACCATAAATACTACTAGAAAATCTGCCTATACAAGAATATTTTTAAAACACTCCTTAATCTGACATCCTCTGCTGTGACAAGGTTGTTTCATGAGCTGAATGAAATAATTTGTACATTTCCTATTCTGCAATTGGGTCTAAACTAAATAACAAATTAAGTTTGAGCTCTCATCATTTTAATACTAAATTAGATCTAAAACTTTATTCAGATTTCATTTACCAATGACTTCTGGATGTATGTCTTGTTAATAACCTGTTTATTAAAAACTAAAATAATCATGTTTACATACCATTTAATGAAGAATTATTAAGTATAACTCATATCTTTATAATTATCCATATTTGTCAGGGTCATGGCAAGAAAGAGAGGGCATACTCATACTCAAGTGAGGTTATTCACAAGGTGACCATGTCACTTATTGTCCAATCTGCAAATCTACTACTAATAAGTACACCAGAACAGGAGGCATAACCTGGAACTTTATTTAGCAAACCATAGAGCATACTTTAGTGATTGAAAAACTTTAATAAACTGCTAATAAATATGTAGACTATTTATGAATATTAATATATGAAGGATATCACCAAGAGATGGCATAGTAGTATCACAGAGGTAGCAAAACATGAGAACAATTACCCTCTCTTGAACAGTAGGATCAGTGGGAGTATTACTCAAACCTATAGAGAGACTGGCGATAGGAGAGAAGCTGCCTCTTTCAGTAGAGTAATACAGCTAACCCTTTTTAACCTGACAAGGAAATAGGAAAAATACATCAGTATTTCTCCTCCCTGACATTCCAATCTTTGGCTGGTAACTCTCATTGCTTAACCTTAACTAAAAGCCAAACAACAGGGAAATCATTTATGTCCTCCATACAGGTCAGCCTCCTGGGATACAGAGCAGGAAGAGGAAGAATGGAAAGGTGAGGAGAAGGGATGGACAATATCCTTAAAATTTTAAAATAATTTTTCTAAACACTTTTCTTTCCACACAGACTTCTCCTCTAATTTTCAGTCAATAGAACAGGCATTTTCCCAAATATGGGTGAGAAAAAAGAAGATAAGTGACATTGCATAACTTGCTGGCCATCATGGACTTATTATGTAGGTGAGGTTAGATTTTATTCAAGTCTACCTCACCTACTGCACCATTTTTCCTGAATGATCAGACAATTGCTTGAATTCATTCTCAAATTAAAAATGTATATATATTTTATATATATTTTAATAAATATATTTATTTGTATATGTAAATGTATATAGTAGCTCAGAATATGTAGATATCATTAATACTATAATTATGTTTTATTTTAATGTTAAAGTTCCCTTAAATATTTGATTTTAGAATATATAAAATGTAGTATTTATTTTTATGGCAGAATGCCTAAAATTGTCAAATGGTGATATGTTATGAGATCAAAGAGAAGTAGAGTCATTAAAATTAAATGTTCCTTGTTTAAAAGTTCACCTTTTTCTTTTAAAAAGAAAATGTGTGTGTTTGTGTGTGTGTGTGCACGTGTCTGCATGTACTTGAGGAACTACTTAAAAGGTTATCTAATTGTTAACTCTGGATGCCTGCTGAGAACTTTCTGACTCAAATAAGAGATGGCAGTGAAAATGAATTAGAGTATGAACTGTGTGCTAAGTGGCCTAGCATTTTCTGTTCTTGTTTCCTTTACTCTAGTACCTCTGACTTCATGGTTATGAAACTGGCATTTTGTCTTTTATAATTTTAGGTAGTATTTTTACATGAAGGTCATTTAAAAGTAATTTTCCAATTTATTCATTGAGTTTAAACTAAATGCTAATGATTAAAAATTAATAAATTATTAGAGTAAACTCTAATGTCAAATTGCTGAAATTGACACACACACTTTTCTCCTCTTATTCTGGAGGTTGCACTAAAGTACAGGTATGGAAGTTCTAAGAAGAATGAAGATTTAATATTGAGAAGAGAGCTGGGTCTGGAGAGGGTTGTCGTAAGCAGCAAAATAGATTTGAACTCATTACTTGGAAAAATAAAATGAATATGATGAAACATGCAAGAAGCTAAAGCCAAGAACATGTAATTTGGAGGCTACTTAGTCCAATAGAACTTTGTAGAAATTCTGGATTCAGCATTAATAGATAAAATGTCATATGGATATGAATAAATGGATCAAAACTAGTCAATTAAATAATTAAATTAAATATGGAATAAAGGTATTGGTAAGTACTCTTCTTCCTCTGCAAGGCATAAATATCTGACCTTTCTAGAAAGAAATAACTTTCTGGCATCCTCAACCAGTGCATTTCTGGTTATACCACATTGGTCAGAATTATGTCAAATGACAACATGTAGGGGCAAGAAAAGTAGGAGGGTAAGAAATTTTAATGGGGCCTTTGTTGTCCTGAAAAAAATTAGAGCTCTGTTAGTAATAATTTGATAAAATATCCATATTTTGAAGACAAATACCAGTGCTGATCACACACACACAAAGAAACAATAAACAATGACTATGTCACAATCTATCATTTTTCCCCAAGTTTTAGTGAGAAGTAATTGACATTTTATCACTGTATAAGTGTAAGGCATATAGTATGGTGGTTTGATTTACAAATATTGTGAAACAATTATAACAGGCTTAGCCAACATTGATCTTTTCATATAGACACAATAAAAAGAAAAGAAAAAAACTCCTTGTGATAAGAACTCTCAAAATTTACTCTCTTACCAACTTATTGATATATAATACAGCGTATTAGCTATAATTATGATGTCATACATTACATCCCTAGTATTTATTTATCTTATAACTGGAAGTCTGTACCTTTTAACCACCTAACTCTAATTCCCCCTTTTCCCACCCTCTGCCCTTGGTAACTGCAAGTCTGATCTCTTTCTCTATGGATTTTTTAAAAATTCCATATGTAAAGGAGATCATGCAGGATTTGTTTATCTCTGTCTGACTTATTTTACTTAGTATAATGCTTTTAAAGTCCATCCATGTTGTTTCAGATGGGAGGATTTCCTCATTTTTTTGTGGCTGAATAATATTCCATTATATATATATATTATTATGTATATAAATATATATGGATATATATGGGACTTCTTTATTCATTCATTGATGGACACTTAAGTTGTTTCCATGTCTTGGCTATTTCCTTTGGCTGTATTTTCAGACCTGTAATTGCTGGATCATTTGGTAGTTCTATTGTTAATTTTTTGATAATCATCAATATTGTTTTCCACAGTGGCTGTACCAAGGTACAATCCCACCGAAAGTATACAAATAGGGTTCCCTTGTCTAAACATCCATGCCAGTGATTGTTATCTCTTGTCTTTTTGATGATAGTCATTCTAACAGGCATGAGGTGATAACTCATTGTAGGTTTAATTTGAAGTTCCCTATTGACTAGTGATATTGAGCATCTTTTCATGGACCCTATTGCCCTTTTGTATATCTCCTTTGGAGAAATGTCTATTCAGGTTCTTTGCTCATTTTTAAATGGGTTGTGTGTGTGTGTGTGTGTTTTTAAAGTTTCAAGTTTTTATTTAAATTCTAGTTAGTTAACATATAGTGTAATATTAGTTTTAGGAGTAGAATTTAGTGATTAATAACTAACCCCCAGTGCTGATTCCAACAAGTGCCCTCCTTAATACCCATTACCCATTTAGCCCATCCCCCCACCGACCCCCCTCCATCAACCCTCAGTTCGTTCTCCATAGTTAAGAGTCTGTCTTATAGGGGCACCTGGGTGGCTCATTTGTTTAAGGGTCTGACTTTGGCTAGGTCATGATCCCAGGGTCCTGGGATTGAGCCCTGCTTTGGGCTCCCTGCTCAGTGGGGACTCTGCTCCTCCCTCGCCCTCTGCCCCTCCCTCCAGCTCATGCTCTTTCTCTCTGTCTCTCAAATAAATAAATAAAATCTTTTTTTTTTTTTTTAAAGAGTCTCTCTTATGGTTTGCTTCCCTTTCTTTTTTTTTCTTTTGTGTAGCAAAAGAAACCCCACCAACAAAGTGAAAAAAACCTACAGAATGAGAAAAAAATATTTGCACACCATATATCTGATAAGGGATTAATATCCAAAATATGTAAAGGATTCATGCAACTCCACAGCAAAAATAAAATAAAATAAAAAATAAAAAAAATTGTGAGTGGTGTAAAATATGGGTCCAGTTTCATTTTTTACATGTGAATATCCAATTATTTCAGCACCATTTATATAAAAGACTGTCTTTTCTCCATTGAGTATTCTTGGTTCCCTTGTCAAATATTAGTTGACCATATATGCTTGGGTTTATTTCTGGGCTCTCAATTCTGTTCCACTTATCTATTTGTTTTTATGCCAGTTCCATACTCTTTTGATGAATATGGCTTTATAATACAGATTGAAATTTGAAAGTGTGATACCTCCTGCTTTGTATTTCTCAGGATTTCTTTGGCTATTCAGAGCCCTTTGTGGTTCCATATAAATTTTAGGAGTGTTTTTTTGTACTTCTGTAAATTATGAAATTAGAACCTTGATAGGGATGGCATTGAAGGCTTTTGATAATATTGACATTTTAACAATATTAACTTCCCATTTCTTTGTGTCTTCTTTGATTTCTTGCATTAATGTCTTGTAGTTTTCAGAATAGTGATCTTTCATCTTCTTGTTTATATTTATTCCAAAATATTTTATTGTTTTGGTGCTATTTCTTATTTTTAATTTTTTTTTTTTAAGAGAGAGAGTGCACCAACAGAGTGGAGGAGAAGCAGAGGGAGAGGGAGACAGGGAATCTTTTTTTTTTTTTTAAAAGATTTTATTTATTTGACAGCGAGAGAGGGAACACAAGCAGCGGGAGTGGGAGAGGGAGAAGCAGGCTTCCCGCGGAGCAGGAAGCCCGATGCGGGGCTCGATCCCAGGACCCTGGGATCATGACCCGAGCCGAAGGCAGACGCTTAACGACTGAGCCACCCAGGCGCCCCGGGAGACAGGGAATCTTAAGCAGGCTCCATGCCCAGTGTGGAGCCCAATGCAGGACTCAGTCACACAACCCTGAGATCATGACCTGAACCTAAATCAAAAGTTGGATGTTTAAACAACTGAACCACCCAGGCACCCCTGTTTTGATGGGACCATCAAATTATTATATATGGGACCAATTTCTTTATTTCTTTCTCAGGAAATTTGTCATTAGTGTATAGAAATGTTACCGATTTTTCTATGTTAATTTTGTATCCTGCAACTTAACTAAATACATTGATTAGATATAATCATTTTTTTAATTGATCTTTAGGATTTTCTTTATATAAAATCATGTCATCTACAAATAGAGACTATTTTATTTCTTCCTTTCCAATTCTGATACTTTTTTTTTTCCTTGCCTGATTGCTTTAGTTAGGACTTCTAGTATTATGTTGAATCAGAGTGGTAGGAGTGGGTGCCTGTGTCTTGTCCTGCCCTTAGAGGAAAAGATTTTAATTTTTCATCACTAGGTATGAATATCTGTGGGCTTCTCATATATGGCTTTTGTTATGTTGAGATATGTTCCTTCTATGCCTAATGTATTAAAAGTTTTTAAACTTTTGTAATATATGAATTCAATACTATAAATATCCCTCTAAGCACTGCTTTTACTATATCCTACAAATTTTGATATGATGTGTTTTTATTTTCACTTAGTTCAAAATATTTTTAAGTTTCTTTTGAGATTTCTTCTTTATCCCATGTGTTATTTAAAAGTGTGTTTTTGGGGTGTCTGTGGGGCTCAGTCAGTTAAGCATTTGCCTTTGGCTCAGGTTAGATCTTGGGGTCCTGGGATCAAGCCCTAGGGTGAGAGAGCTCAGCAGGAAGTCTGCTTCTTCCTCTCCCTGTGCTCCTCCCCCCATCCCATTTGTGCTCTCTCTGTCTCTCTCTCTCAAATTAACTAATAAAATCTTTAAAAAAATAGATTAAAGTGTGTTTTTGAAACTCCACATATTTTGGGATTCTCCAGTTACCTTTTTGTTATTGATTTTCAGTTTAATTCCAGTATGTCTGAGAGCAGCTACTGTATGATTTCTACTTTTTCAAGTTTCTTGAGATGTGTTTTGTGGCCCAGAATGTGGTCTGTCTTGGTGACTGTTCCATGTGAGATTGAGAAAAATGTGTATTCTGTTGCTAGATGAAATAGTTTTAGGTGTCTATTATATCTGGTTAATTGTTGGTGTTGTTGAGTTCAACTACATCCTTACTGATTTTCTGCCTACAGAATCTGTCCATTTTGGGGAAAAGGGTATTGACATTTCCAACTATGATAGTGGATTTACCCATTTCTCTTTGCAGTTTTACCAGTTTTTGTCTTGAGTTTAGTGCTCTGTTGTTAGGTGCTTATATAAGTTTTTTCTTGAACAGATTTGTCACAGCTCAAAACAAACTGACATTTAACAAAAATAAAATGAAAGCATTAATTTGTTATTTATTGAATACCTCATATCAGTCAGGCACTAATAAAGTAGTGAAGAACACTGATGGGTGTCCTGCTCTAATATAGCCTACAATCTACCTGGGAGATAAAAGGGAAAGAGGAAGAAAAAAAAAAAAAAAACTCGACAGACACACCTAAAAGATAATTTAAGATGGTGAAGTTATTGGGAAACTTTCTCATCTCTGTATTAGTTTCTCTTGACATCACATCCATGGACATTCATACTCCTCTTTAATATTCCACGTACAATGATAATTTTACAATTTCATCTCAACAGACAACTCAATGGCTAAGATTAACTAACCAACATTGAACTTGGCTTCTAGTCAGAGGATACCTTTACTAAATTGATCTGCCTGAGGCCTTTTCACATGGTTTCCTGACATAAATTAGCCTGGAATGCTTATAAATTATTTTTACCATAAGTAACTGGCTGACTCTGCTAAATTAGGCCCGTTCAAGTTTTCTGGTGCTAATAATTCTGTCATTATATAGTCACACAATATTAAAACACAGAAGAGAAATGCAGGCATCTGCTTTGATCTGGAGGGTTTATGAAGGTACATTGTAATAGTGAAATATTTTAATATAGGAAGTTAAAAGAATCTAAAATACAAAATTTCTTAGCACCATAGACTTCTAGTATAGTTTATAATTGTATAAGATATATCTTATATTGCTATTGATGCTTCTTGTTTTCTTGGTTTTGTTTTCCTTAATATTATTTTTGTTGCAGGCTGAAAATGGCTCCCAAAAATATCCATATCCTAAACACCAGCACCTGTGAATACTAGTTTATAAGGTAAAGAGACTTTGCAGATGTGATCATGTTAAGGATTTTGAGTTAGGTAGATTATCTGGATTATCTTGATGTGCCCTGTAGGATGTTTTCAAAAGGTCATTATAAGAGGGAGTTAAGAATGTCAAAGGAGATGGTAGGAGATTGAACAACAAAAGTAAGAATTGAAGAAAGGTGAAGAAATGACCAAGAGCCAGTGGACCACTGGAAGTTGGGAAAGACAGTGAAATAGATCTCTCCCTGAGCCTTTGATTAATTTAATTGATTGGAACAAATAAAATGACTTATCAAAATGAAATTGAATCAAAAATTTAAGAGAACACATTATAAACAAACTGAAAGTAATTCAGTGAATTCTGTATCAAGGTGGTGTATTGAAAACATTTCAAACAGACTAGTTCAAACACCGTGTTCCCAATGAAGGTTCGAAAGTATCTTTTTGAATCTTAATGAAAATAATGAATTTACATAAATGTGTATATAACATTCCATTTTGGAGGTGTATAGCCATGTATAATATTCTTCTCTTTTGATTGCTCATTCAACAACTATAGGCACACCTCAGAGATATTGCAGGTTTAGTTCTTGACCAAAGCAATAAAGCAAATATTGCAATAAAATATCAGGTGATTTTTTTTTAGTTTTCCAGTGCATAAAAGAATAATGTTTTCGCTATACTGTAGTCTATTAAGTGTACAATAGCTTTGTGGTATAAATAATAATGTACATACCATAATTTAAAAATACTTTATTGCAAAAAATGCTAATCATCAGCTGAGATTTTAGTAAGTCATAATGTTTTTGCTGGTAGAGGGTCTTGCCTTCATGTTGATGGATGTTGACTAATCAGGGTGGTGATTGCTGAAGGTTGGGGTGGCTGTGGTAATTTCTTAAAATAAGACCATGATGAAATTTGCCTCATTGGTTGATGCTTCCTTTCACAAACAATTTCTCTGTAGCATGAGATGCTGTTGGATAGCATTTTACTCACAGTAGAATTTTTTACAAATTAGACTCAATCCTCTAAAACCCTGCTACTACTCTATCTACTAAGTTTCTGTAATATTCTAAAGACTTTGTTGTCATTTCAACAATCTTCACAGCATCTTCACCAGGAATAGATTTCATTTTAAGAAACCATGTTCTTTGTTCATCCAAAAGAAACAACTCCTCATCTGTTCAAGTTTGATCTTGAAATTACAGGAATTCAGTACCATCTTCAGGCTTCACTTCTAATTATAGTTCTTTTGCTATTTCCACTACATCTATAGTTAGTTACTTCCTCCACTGAAGTCTTGAACACCTCAAAGTCATCCATGAGGATTGGAATGAACTTCTTCCAAACTCCTGTCCATGTTGATATTTTGACCTTTTCCCATAAATCACAAATGTTCTTAATGGCATCTAGAATGGTGAATTCTTTCCAGAAGGTTTCAATTTACTTTGCCTGGATCTATTAGAGGAATCACTGTGTATGGCAGCTATAACTGTATAAATATATTTCTTAAATAATAAGACTCGAAAGTCAAAATTACTTCTTAATCCATGGGCTGCAGTTTAGATGTTATGTCATTAGCAAGCATGATAACATTAACCTTGTTGTACGTCTCCATTAGAACTATTGGGTGACCAGGTGCATTGTTAATGAGCAGTAATATTTTGAAAGGAATCTTTTTTCTGAGCAGTAGTTCTCAATGGTGGGTTTAAAATATTCAGTAAACCATGTTGTAATAAGTGTGCCATCATCCAGGCTTTGTTGTCCTACTTATAGAGCACAGACAGAGTAGATTTAGCATAATTGGTTAAGACACTGAAATTTTAGAATGGTAAATGAGCATTGGCTTCAATTTAAAGTCACCAGCTGCATTAGCCCCTAATAAGAGAGTCAGCCTGTTCTTTGAAGCATTGAAGCCAGGTGTTGACTTCTCCTCTTCAGTTATGAAAGTCCTAGATGGTATCTTCTTCCAGTAGAAAACTATTTTGTCTACACTGAAAATCTGTTGTTTAGTATAGCCACCTTCATCAGCTAGATAACCTATATCTTCTGGAGAGCTTGCTGCAGCTTCTTCATCAGCACTTGCTGTTTTACCTTGCACTCTTACGTTACAGAGATGGGTTCTTTCCCTAAACCTCATGAACCAACCTCTGCTAGCTTCAAACTTTTCTTCTGCAGCCTCTTTACCTCTCTCAGTCTTTCTAGAATTGATGAGAATAAGGGCCTTCCTCTAGATTAGGCTTCGGCATAAGGGAATGTTGTGGCTGGTCTGATCTATTCAGACCACTGAAACTTTCTAATATCAGCAATAAGGCTGTTTTGCTTTCTTATCATTAATGTGTTCACCGGAGTAGCACCTTTAATTTATTTCAAGAACTTTTCCTTCGCATTCATAATTTGGCTAACTGGCTCAAAAGGCCTAGCATTTGGCCTAGCTCAGCTTTTGCCATGCCTTCCTAAGTATAATCATTTCTACCTTTTGATTTATAGTGAGAGATGTGTGACTCTTCCTTTACTTGAATACTAACAGGCCATTGTAGGGTTATTAATTGGCTTAATTTCAATATTGTTGTATCTCAGAGAATAGCAAGTCCCAAGGAGAGGGAGAGAGATGGGGGAATGTCCAGTCAGTATAACAGTCAGAATACAATAACATTTATCAGTTAAGGTTACTAATACAGGCATGATTAGTGGAGCCCTAAAACAATTACAATAGTAACATCAAAGATCATTGATCACAATCACCATAACAAATATAATAATAATTTAAAAGTTTGAAGTATTATGAGAATTACCAAAATGTGACACAGAGACATGAAGTGAACAAATGCTGTTGGAAACATGTCACATAGACTTCCTTGAGACAGAGTTGCCGCAAACCTTCAAAGTTAAAAAAATGCAATATCTGGGAAGCACAATAAAATCAAGGTATGCCTATATATAAATGGATAAATGGATACTCTTTTGGAGAAAAGAAAAGAAAAGAAAAAAAAGAAACAAAAAGAAAAGCTTATGTATCCAAGGCAATAAAGGCAGCTGTAAGAAATAAATATAGGGCACAGACTCTGACATAATAGAAAATAGCCAAGTAGGGGTCTCCAATAATCTGTTCATCCACTGAAACAAGAATAAATTGGCAGACTGGCAAAATTACTTTTTCAGCACTCTGGAATCTAACTAAAAATTTACAGCAACCAAACATGGGACTACTTAAGGAGGAAGAGGTTATGCGAGTTTTGGTCAGAGAGCGTTATAGCATTTTCACCCACCAGTCTATCAGTCTCCATTCCCCAGCCCAGTGACAGCATCCAGGGGGACAGGGTCCACATTCCTGTTGTGGCATGTTGGTGCCATGGAGTTAATATGGACTTGTTCTTAGAATACCATGGTCATGCATTTTACTTGCCTGGTGGTTCCCTGAAGGTTTTTGTTTTTCTTTTTAACTATCTCTGGCCAGTTTTATATTTAAAAAATTTGCATGATTTACTTTTTACCAGTCTGTTCTAACATGTTTCTAATGATATCAGAATCATCCAGGTCAATGACAGCCAAGAGTGCACAGTGTGTGTATTTTCCACATGCTGTTCCCAATTCATAGTGATCTATTCAGACCACTGAAACTTTCTAATATCAGCAATAAGGCTGTTTTGCTTTCTTATCATTAATGTGTTCACCGGAGTAGCACCTTTAATTTATGGCCAAAACACCAGTTTTGGCCAACATGACATAGTACTCTATTTCAGATTTCCTGAATGCTGGGCAGTTATTTGTGAGGAAGATCAGTTTTGCTTTGCCTTGTCTGATCATCCCACACAGAGGATGAACTTTGTTAACTCATCCAAAAGCTGGTGTGACTTACTGGGCAGCTGTGGATAAATGGAAAGAAGACATACATTTCCCATGCCTAAGGCTAGGACAGCATACAGAACAAGCAGCAGACAGATCCAAAGGCCAGGAAGAAGGAAGCTAAAGAAGGATTTTCTTGGAGTAATATGGACTCAGAAGGACTACCACACACATAGGAGAAAATGGAATGCAACCTGCATGCCCAGAACCAGATGCATGCTCAGAAAAGACATGAGAGGACCCTTGGCTTATACCTGTGGTTACCTCTAAGGCTCTTAACTCACAGTTAGTGAAAACTGACATAGAGTTGTGGGAGGCCTGGCTTCCCAACTCAGATCCAAGCTGCAAAGACTGGGAGAAAATTGTTTTTAGTTTTGTTTTGTTTTATTTTCCTCTAGGCATTTAAGATAATTAACCCAACTGATCATATTCTAGGACACCGACAATGATATGTTTGCAGGCATTCCCAGAAAATAGCTAGATATGACATTCTTCTGCTTCTTCCTTTCAAATCATTCTTCCTCCATCAGTGGATCACTGAGGGACTGTAAAATTCTATGATTCAAATTTGAGCATGCAAAGGAAGATATGCTTCAATACACTTTACCAGATTTCTTGGTTGGCACATTAGACTCAAAGCTCAGCAACCAATGAGTGGGTCTGTAATCCATCAAGGACCACTGGAAAAAGTAGATGATGGTCTTGGACAGTATTCTCATACATATGGATTCCTAGACCATATCAACATCTAACAGAGTTTCATTTTTTCCATTGTCTGGCATATTCAGGCCAAAGAACAAACAAACAAAAAAACTCTAAAAGTTGTAAGAGCATTGAAAACAATTGTTTTTCTACTAATCTCTAATGTAAAATTGAGATCACAACAGATTAAAAGAAGTCCTATTTAGAAAGTGCAATCCAAAATTTTAAGTATATGCATTTCTTTTTTCTTTTTCAAGTTATTTTGTTTGTTTCCTTGTTTATTTGGGGGTAGTTTCCTTTGGCAATAAGGGTGCAATTTCCAAGATAGTTTGTACCAATTTAAGGATAGAGTTATTTTCAGTGTACCAACTCGGGGGTCAAGTACTTGTGTTTAAGTCCTGACCCAACCCTTTTCTAACAGTACTGCTTTGGTCTAGTTACTTATGCTTGTACCTTAGCTTCCATATGTTTGAAATGGACATAATAAAAATATTTACCTTGTACACCTGTGAAGATTAAATGAATTAACAATATATCAATTATATAAAATATACTCTAAATGGCGCGCACACACACACGAAGGCTAGGACAGGGAAAGAAAATAATAAACATAAGATGACATGAAGCAAAGAACAATTCATTATTTGGCATAGTGGTTGCATATTAGAAAAAAATCTGTTTTTATTTAAAATGTATATTTTAGGTATGTTGGCTCACGTATCCTAGTAGATCATAGTCCATGACTTCCATGGACACAAAGCATTCTTCATGTGAGTATT
>NW_027905419.1:0-235 GCF_054177405.1 Leptonychotes weddellii | reverse complement strand
TCAGTCTTATACACAAAGAATAGAAGCTATTCTAGACAGGTTATGCAGGAATGAATTATTATAGGATACTCACAGCTTAAAAGATCACTGGAAGTACTCAACAAATAAGGTTGAGCTTTCCTAAATGACTCTCAAAGCCACAGGAATAATTGGGTCACCAAAAAAGCTACTGTGTCTCTTACAGTCAGGAAGCCCCTGGAGACATCATCAGTCCCACAGCCAAGAGACCACCACA
>NW_027905418.1:0-235 GCF_054177405.1 Leptonychotes weddellii | reverse complement strand
CTGAGAGGAGACGAAATCCAGGTCTCCTACTCCTCCGCCATCTTCTATTTTATCACCATTGACTTTTTTTTGGACTGAGAAAACCCAGAATTGTATGGTAACAGTTTGAGTAAAATATCGTTTATATGTCTTGTGTTTCAGAGTCTGACCTATTATCGGCTTTCACTGATCACAGACTCAACACCCTGTGATTCTCAGTATTCAGAGGTGTAGAGAGAAGCTCATTCAGAACTAG
>NW_027905417.1:0-235 GCF_054177405.1 Leptonychotes weddellii | reverse complement strand
ATTCCCACCAACAGTGTAAGAGGGTTCCCCTTGGAAGAAGACTACTTTAGATATTAGTAATGTAATCTGTAGCTAGGTTAGGGTTGCAAACCAGGCCCTTCGGGCTCACCTTTCCAATTCCCTCAGTCACCACCTCCTGGTCACCACATCTCCCTGTGCATCCTCATTTCCTCCATGCTGACACCAGTCCAAAATACTCGGCATGCCCTGAAAGTCCCATGCTCTTTCTAGGGCA
>NW_027905416.1:0-235 GCF_054177405.1 Leptonychotes weddellii | reverse complement strand
CCACCTGTGGCTCTGCTCCCTCCTAGGGCCCTGTCTCCTGTATCCAGACAGTGGAAGAGCAAGGAGCAGAGAGACCCATGCAGAGCAGGCATTACACGCCAGAGTGGGACGCTCGTGTGAGGTTGGAATGGGACATGGCAGTGTCCCAATGGGCCATCAGAGATGGCCCCACGAGAAGGTGATATCACAACAAATACCTAGTGCACCACCTGCATTTGAAGAGTCAGAGAATTCT
>NW_027905415.1:0-235 GCF_054177405.1 Leptonychotes weddellii | reverse complement strand
TTAGGTGCTCTCTTTTTGGCCTGGTTTGCCCAATCCAGAGCATTGCTGAAATTCTTCTCTTTAATGTAGAAATATCTTGCTAAGGCCTGACAAATGAACGCATTTTGTGGGAATCGATGAGTCCCGGCGGTCAAGACCATTTCAATTTCTTCGTTCTGTAAAGCTTCGATTAATGGAGCAAACAAAGTGTCTGTTTCATTCCCGTACTCTTTGCGCTGTCTTGTAAGCAGAAGAG
>NW_027905414.1:0-235 GCF_054177405.1 Leptonychotes weddellii | reverse complement strand
TTGTCCGTTTAAGAGAAAGAGCTGGATAGCTTCCTGCTTGCAACAAAGTTGTGGATTCACCAATGCTACGGTTCCTCTCCTGTTACATGACCTCCTGCACATGCAGACACATATCCAGGCCCTGCTCAGCACCTCATGAAACACGGGGATTAGGCACAACTGGTGCAAGTATACCGATGCTTATGCTTTTTGCTGTTGTGAGTAATAAAGTTCTTTGTCTCGGACCCATGAGTTT
>NW_027905413.1:0-235 GCF_054177405.1 Leptonychotes weddellii | reverse complement strand
AGAGAGAGAAAGAGAGAGAGAAAAAGAGAGAGAGAAAAAGAAAGAAAGAAAGAAAGAAAGAAAGAAAGAAAGAAAGAAAGAAAGAAAGAAAGAAAGAAAGAAAGAAATATTGAAATGGCTGGAAAGGTCAATTAGTCAATTAAGATTGGTGAAATAACAGGGGGGGCAAGTCCACATCATCCTACCTTTAGGGTAAATCTCATGAATTAGCAGACTTTGACAATGTATCTGACTA
>NW_027905412.1:0-235 GCF_054177405.1 Leptonychotes weddellii | reverse complement strand
AGCAGGCGCCGGCAGGCCGGGCGAGAGCGGACTCTACGCCCCTCGGACCTCAAAGCGCCGGTCCCGCTCGCGAGCGGGGAGCCGCTGCGGAGCAGGCGCAGTGCCGCCTGAGGGGCGGGGCGCGCGCCGGAAGCGGGGCGGGACCTCTCGTTGACTTCCGGGTCGGCCCGCGTCCCCGGCGACGGCCCAGCGGGTTTTCAACGGCCGCGGAAACCACACAGCCCGCCTCTCCTCT
>NW_027905411.1:0-235 GCF_054177405.1 Leptonychotes weddellii | reverse complement strand
AATCCAGGTCTCCTACTCCTCTGCCATCTTGCTCCGCCCCCCTAAAATAAATGTGCATTTTGTTTGCTTATGAACCATGCTGCTCCTCTTGACTGTTAGTACCCCAGTGCCTGACTCTTAGCAGGTTTGTAATAAATATTTGTTTAGTCATTCAGTAAGCATTCCTAGAGACCTCCCCTTTGGCCAGAATATTCCAGGCAGGAAAATACAGGCATGAACGTGACAGACAAGGCTC
>NW_027905410.1:0-235 GCF_054177405.1 Leptonychotes weddellii | reverse complement strand
CGAGCGAGGCCATGCAGCCCCCAGACAGCATCCTACGACAGACCGAAACCATGGGTCTGAGCCTCCTGCTGGCTGCTTGTTTGGCCAAACGCAAACTTCTTAACCCTTCGGCCTTGTGGTTCCTTTATCAGTTAAATGAGGATGATGCTAACAGTAATGATGCCTGAGTCCTAGGGCTGATCGGAAGGTTTAATGAGACCGTAAACCTACAGCGCTCAGTCCGGTCCCTGGCACG
>NW_027905409.1:0-1480 GCF_054177405.1 Leptonychotes weddellii | reverse complement strand
TCATTGGCAACCACAGTGAGGCCAATAACGTAGGTGTCAGTGCAGGCAAGTTTTAATAATGGGTACATGTCACAGATGAAG
Organism: Leptonychotes weddellii; assembly: GCF_054177405.1. Taxonomy (NCBI): domain Eukaryota; kingdom Metazoa; phylum Chordata; class Mammalia; order Carnivora; family Phocidae; genus Leptonychotes; species Leptonychotes weddellii. The sequence continues at coordinate 1,399 of NW_027905409.1, read as the reverse complement.
TGGTCGATGACATTAGGACCACAGAAGGGAAGGTTGTAAACAGAGAGAAGTTTAACTACAGCATGTAAAAAACCTCCAAACCAGGCCGACAGCAGCAAGAGAACACACAGCCGTTGATTCATGATTGTCAAATAATGCAAGGGTTTGCAGATGGCCACGTAGCGGTCATAGGCCATGACCACCAGGAGTAAAATCTCAGCACCACCAAATAAGTGCCCTATAAAGAGCTGAGACATGCAAGCTTGGAAGGAAATGGTTTTCTTCTCATAGAGTAAGTCTATAATCATATTTGGAGTAACTGTAGTAGAATAAACAGCATCCATAAATGATAAGTAACCAAGAAAGAAGTACATAGCGGCATCCAGGGTTGGGCTGATCACCACAGTCACCACAATGAGTAAGTTGCCCACCATTGTCATGATGTAGATGATCAAGAACACAACAAATAATATTTTCTGACCTTGGAGGCTCTCGGTGAGCCCCAAGAGAACAAACTCAGTCACGTTGTTTCTGTGTTCCATATGTTCTTTTGCATGTCCTTATTTCACAGTTCAAGATAAAATTAGCTATGAATATAATGATTATGGGCGACTTCCTGAAATCTTAACACAATTTCTTTTTTCTTTCAACAAATAGGCATTATAATTTCTTATGTTCCAGTACTTTCAGCAATTAAAATACAAGGCTGATTAAAACATGCTCCTTAACCTCAGCAGTCTTGCAGACTAAGGCAGAGATAAGTCATTAAAGACACTGTGGGAAAAGGACACATTAATAAATAAATGGGTTGCTACAACCAGCTTTTTAACAGGAAGCTAGTAAAATTATACATATGGCGAATTCCTCAGATAAAAATTTAAATGGATTAAGGTTAATGAAAAACTAAAACAAGATTTTTATTTACTTCCCAGTTAAAAAAAGAGATGACTTTATAACTTTTAGGGTCCTCTTAACTAATAAATGAAATTATGATATATTTTACAATATCAAAACATCTCAAGGACTTTAAAAAGATACCATGGCATCAATAGATCTATGTAGATGGGGGAAAAGATTTACATTTCAGAGGACATACACAGAGTTAATATCAAAATAGACACAGAGCTCTAAGCAAATTAGAATACAAAGAAACCAATGGCAAGAGGGTAAATCATATAAGGAAGCATTTATAGGAATAGGCAACATACATATGCTGTGATGCTGAAACTCACCTGTGAACAGAAACATAGGAACTGAAGTAATTGCTTGCTTATGAAAGTGTGACTTTGGATTCTTCAAAATCATTCATTCAAGTCTGTGGATGCTACACCATCCTCTAAACTTTCACAGATCAGCAAACAATGTTCAGAGAACATGTCAACTGAAACCATCTGTAGAGTTAGAAGTATCTTGCCCATCA
>NW_027905408.1:0-235 GCF_054177405.1 Leptonychotes weddellii | reverse complement strand
CCCTTGAGAAATGGGGTGACAAGTTAACAGAAAAAGGAAAGTGCTTTCTGAGAAGGGGTTCTACTCTTTAAGAAGATGAGCACCTAATCCCTTTTGAAAATTCATCTACAATTTTTTTAATTTATTTTTATTCTTATGTTAATACCCATACATTACATCATTAGTTTTAGATGAAGTGTTCCATGATTCATTGTTTGTGCATAACACCCAGTGCTCCATGCAGAATGTGCCCTCC
>NW_027905407.1:0-235 GCF_054177405.1 Leptonychotes weddellii | reverse complement strand
TTAAAAATAAAGCAACTTGCACAAAGTAGACACTAAATTCTACTTGAATTGAACTGAGCTGAATTGAATTGAAACACAGTATGCTTGGGGGAGGGGGGAAAGATGGCGGAGGAGTACGGGACCGTATTTCAACTGGTCCCCAGAATTGAGCTGGATATCTACCAGACCACTCTGAGCACCCACGAAACCAGCCTGAGATGTAAGAAGATCTGGATCTCTACAAAGAGAATATCGC
>NW_027905406.1:0-235 GCF_054177405.1 Leptonychotes weddellii | reverse complement strand
ATAGATTGGATAATCATATCATGTGAATAATGAAAATTCTATTTCTTCCTTTCCAATCCTTTTAACTTTTCCGTGTGTTCGTATCTTAGTACACTGGTTAGACCCTCCATGGAAGTTTTGGGTATTGACAGGTACAGCATCCTGGTCTCTCTGAGTGTTTAAAGAGAATCCTTTTATTTATTTATTTATTTTTTATTACGTTATGTTAATCACCATACATTACATCATTAGTTTT
>NW_027905405.1:0-235 GCF_054177405.1 Leptonychotes weddellii | reverse complement strand
GATCCCCATCACCTGTTTCCCTCATCGCCCCCCCCCCCCGCCTCTCCTCCAGTAACCATCAGTTTGTTCTCTATAGTTAAGAGTCTGTTTCTTGGTTTGTGTGTCTCTCTCTTTTTTTCCTTTGCTCATTTGTTTCTTAAATTCCACATATGAGTGAAATCATATGGTATTTGTCTTTCTCTGACTTATTTCGCTTAGCATTATACTCTCTGGCTCCATCCATCTTGTTGCAAAT
>NW_027905404.1:0-235 GCF_054177405.1 Leptonychotes weddellii | reverse complement strand
ATTACATATTTTTGAAAACCAGCTCAGAAATGATCCCTCATCCACAGATGTTTTAATGCTAAGTGTAACAGAAATCAGATGAAGAAACGATGTGGTTCTCAAGGCAAGTACAGTCTTGTGGTGAAGCCTAGAGCTTGCTGTAGAATCATAATTTTTCTTTGAAGAGGAACTAAAGTGTGGGCTTTAAAAATCGAACAGCACTGCACGTCATTTTCAAGGCTAAAGAAATCCATTT
>NW_027905403.1:0-235 GCF_054177405.1 Leptonychotes weddellii | reverse complement strand
CTACTTCCATAGTTTGGCTATTGTAGACAATGCTACAATAAAACCATAGGGATGTATGTATCCCTTTTAATCAGTGTTTTTTGTATTTTTTGGATTAATACCAGTAGTGCAATTACTGGATTGTAGGGTAATTCTATTTTTAACTTTTTGAGGAACCCCCATACTGTTTTCCACAGTGGCTGCACCAGTTTTCGTTCCCTCCAGCAGTGCATGAGGGTTCCCCGCCTTTTTTTTA
>NW_027905402.1:0-235 GCF_054177405.1 Leptonychotes weddellii | reverse complement strand
TTGAACAATAGTGGTCAAAGTGGGCATCCTTGTCGTGTTACTGATCTTAAGGGAAAGGCTCTCAGCTTTTCTCCATTGAGGATGATATTCACTGTGGGTTTTCCATAGATGGGATTTTATGAGCTTGAAGAATGTTCCCTCTATCGCTGTACTCTGAAGAGTTTTAATCAGGAAAGGATGCTGTATTTTCTCAAATGCTCTTTCTGCATCAATTAAGAGGATCCTATGGTTCTTC
>NW_027905401.1:0-235 GCF_054177405.1 Leptonychotes weddellii | reverse complement strand
ATTTGATGCCCCTGGCTTTCTTTTTCTATATTCCTTTGGCCATTTGGTGTCTTTTTTGGTTCCTTACAAATTTTAGGATTATTTGTTCCATCTCTGTGAAAAATGCTGATGTTATCTTGATAAGGATTGCATTGAGTGTTTAGATTGGTCTGGGTAGCATATACATTTTAACAATATTTATTCTTCCAATCCATGAACCAGGAGTGTTTTTCCACCTCTTTTGTCTTCCTCAGTT
>NW_027905400.1:0-235 GCF_054177405.1 Leptonychotes weddellii | reverse complement strand
CACTCTTGTATGAAAATTGTTTCCTAAATGGCAGGGTGCCAAGCCCTCGGGGCAGGAGTATTTTCTAGGGGAAACTGAGACAGATGGTATACCCAGAGACAAAAAAACACCTTTAAGGCAGAATTCCACAAGGGGGCTGCGTGCTGGAGTTTTGCCAACTTGAAGCAACAGAATCTTTACTCTAATGTCAGGTAAGGCCCTTGCGATTCAGAGCTAAATATAGCTTTACGTGGAG
>NW_027905399.1:0-235 GCF_054177405.1 Leptonychotes weddellii | reverse complement strand
TTTTTTTTTTTAAAGATTTTATTTATTTATTTATTTGAGAGAGAGAGAGAGAGAAACAGCATGAGAGGGGAGAGGGTCAGAGGGAGAAGCAGGCTCCCCGCCGAGCCGGGAGCCCGATGTGGGACTCGATCCCAGGACGCCGGGACCATGACCTGAGCTGAAGGCAGTCGCTTAACCAACTGAGCCACCCAGGCGCCCCGGGGAGGATGTTTTGGAAGAGGAGGCATCTGAGCAG
>NW_027905398.1:0-1480 GCF_054177405.1 Leptonychotes weddellii | reverse complement strand
AGTTCTTTATAGATTTTGGATACTAGCCCTTTATCTGATATGTCATTTGTAAATATCTTCTCCCATTCTTTCAGTTGTCTTTTGGTTTTGTTGACTGTTTCCTTTGCTGTGCAAAAGCTTTTTATCTTGATGAGGTCCTGTTAGTTCATTTTTGCCCTTGCTTCCCTTGCCTTTGGCGATGTTTCTAGGAAGAAGTTGCTGTGGCTGAGGTCGAAGAGGTTGCTGCCAGTGTTCTCCTCTAGGATTTTGATGGACTCCTGTCTCACATTGAGGTCTTTCAACCATTTGGAGTCTATTTTTGTGTGTGGTGTAAGGAAATGGTCCAGTTTCATTCTTCTGCATGTGGCTGTCCGATTATCCCAAAACCAATTGTTGAAGAGACTGTCTTTTTTCCATTGGACATTCTTTCTTGCTTTCTCGATGATTAGTTGACCATAGAGTTGAGGGTCCATTTCTGGGCTCTTTATTCTGTTCCATTGATGTATGTGTCTGTTTTTGTGCCAGTACCATACTGTCTTGATGATTATAGCTTTGTAATAGAACTTGAAGTCTGGAATTGTGATGTCACCAGGTTTGCTTTTCTTTTTCAACATTCCTCTGGCTATTCGGGGGTCTTTTCTGGTTCCATACAAATTTTCGGATTCTTTTTTCCATTTCTTTGAAAAAAGGTGATGGTATTTTGATAGGAATTGCTTTGAATGTGTAGATAGCTCTAGGTAGCATTGATATTTTCACAATATTTGTTCTTCCAATCCATGAGCATGGAACGTTTTTCCATTTCTTTGTGTCTTCCTCAATTTCTTTCATGAGTATTCTATAGTTTTCAGAGTAAGGATTCTTTGCCTCTTTGGTTAGATTTATTCCTAGGTATCTTATGGGTTGGGGTGCAATTGTAAATGGGATCGATTCCTTAATTTCTCTTTCTTCTGTCTTGTTGTTAGTGTATAGGAATGCCACTGATTTCTGTGCATTGATTTTATATCCTGCCACTTTACTGAATTCCTGTATGAGTTCTAGCAGTTTTGGGGTGGACTCTTTTGGGTTTTCACATAAGGTATCATATCGGCAAAGAGTGAGAGTTTGACTTCTTTGCCAATTCGGATGCCTTTTATTTCTTTTTGTTGTCTGATTGCTGTGGCTAGGACTTCTAATACTCTGTTGAATAGCAGTGGTGATAGTGGACATCCCTGCCGTGTTCCTGACCTTAGGGGGAAAGTTCTCAGTTTTCCCACATTGAGAATGATATTCGCTGTGGGTTTTTCATAGATGGCTTTTATGATATTGAGGTATGTACCCTCTATCCCTATACTCTGAAGAGTTTTGATCAAGAAAGGATGCTGTACTTTGTCAAATGTTTTTTCTGCATCTATTGAGAGGATCATATGGTTCTTGTTCTTTCTTTTATTAATGTGTTGTATCACATTGATTGATTTGCGGATGTTGAACCAACGTTGGAGCCCAGGGATAAATACCACTTGGT
>NW_027905397.1:0-235 GCF_054177405.1 Leptonychotes weddellii | reverse complement strand
CCATCACCATCACCTCCACCACCATCCCCACGATCACCACCACCATCCCCACCATCACCACCATCCCCACCACCACCACCAGCATCCCCAGCAGTATTGCCACATGCTCCAACACCTTCCTTACACATCACCACTGCTATTCATGATATAATAGGTGTCAACCTCATCCTCACATTACCACCATCTCAGATAGGCCAGCTCTCACCACCATCCCTTGGACCAACACTGCCAGCAT
>NW_027905396.1:0-235 GCF_054177405.1 Leptonychotes weddellii | reverse complement strand
CAGAATCAAATATTTGATATTTCATCAACAAATACGTTTGACCTGCTGTTATCAGTCAGGCACCGTTCTGGGTTCTGGACGTGACCAGACTCCAAACTCCAAATTCCTGGACCTCGTGGAGCTCTCCTCCCAGTAATAACCCAGCCCCCGATCCTAATACTAGCCAGCCAGTATTTGGTTAACAGCCAGGTCTCCTGTGCCCGGCACTATCCTAACAGCATGTTTTAACTCCTTT
>NW_027905395.1:0-235 GCF_054177405.1 Leptonychotes weddellii | reverse complement strand
GAAGATTTATTTTGGGACCAATTATAACTGATTGGGATTCAGAAGAGATTCATGGGGTTAGGATAAGCATCAAGACAGGAACCACAGCATCTCAAAAAAGCACAGACAAGGGTCTCATTCATATTGAAGGTAGAGTCCTATATTCACATGTTTGGCCTGTTATAGGTAAGTGGATGCATCATAGAGCCAGTTGATGGTATGTAAATTACACCTCAATAAAGCCATTTAACAAAAT
>NW_027905394.1:0-235 GCF_054177405.1 Leptonychotes weddellii | reverse complement strand
CGCTGCCCCTCGCTCAGAGCAGGGAGGTGGTGGACGTCCAGGGAGGGGTCTTCCTGCTGCACATTTCAATTAAGGCAGAGTCACAGCCGCCCAGGACCCGTTGGGAGGGGTCTCTGCTCCTGGCAGCGCCACCACCCCTGCCTGAGCCCCAGCAGTGGGGAGACAGAGATGGTGCCGGCCAGTCTGGAGCAGAGACTAGTGATGCTATCCGCATGCTATGGGCCGGGCCTAGGAT
>NW_027905393.1:0-235 GCF_054177405.1 Leptonychotes weddellii | reverse complement strand
GAGGGAAAAGTTTGGGGCGCCTGGGTGGCTCAGTCATTAGGCGTCTGCCTTCGGCTCAGGTCATGATCCCAGGGTCCTGGGATGGAGCCCCGCATCGGGCTCCGGGCTCTGCGGGAGGCCTGCTTCTCCCTCTCCCACTCCCCCTGCTTGTGTTCCCTCTCTCACTGTGTCTCTCTCTGTCAAATAAATAAAATCTTTTTAAAAAAAAAAGAGGGGGGCAGAGCAAGATGGCGGA
>NW_027905392.1:0-235 GCF_054177405.1 Leptonychotes weddellii | reverse complement strand
CTCCCTCTGCCCCTCCCCCGCTCACACTCTCTCTCGCTCTTTCTCAAATAAATAAATAAAATCTTTTTTTTTTTAATAAATAAAATCTTAAAAAAAAGAGTCATAAGGGAGGGAAAATGCATTTACAGTCCTGTACTGTAAAAAATCCACACGTGAGTGGATCCACGCAGTTGGGGCCATGTTGTTCAAGAGTCTATACAACTGCGCTGAAAAAAAGTTTTTTAAAGATTTTATT
>NW_027905391.1:0-235 GCF_054177405.1 Leptonychotes weddellii | reverse complement strand
CTCTCTCTCTCTGACAAATAAATAAATTAAAAAACAAACAAACAAACAAATACACCTTAGACTGGGAACCTAGAACTTAGAGTGGAGAATCGAGACCAGAAGGAGACGTCTACGCTGGTTGTAGAATCATGGTCTTCTACAACCACAATCTAATGAGGAAAAAAAAGTAGTCTTTCTCTTTTATAATTTCAACAGAGGATTTGGATATTTTTGGATATAAAAAGACATAAAAATA
>NW_027905390.1:0-235 GCF_054177405.1 Leptonychotes weddellii | reverse complement strand
CTGCATGGAGCACTGGGTGTTATGCACAAACAATGCATCATGGAACACTTCATCTAAAATTAATGATGTAATGTATGGGGATTAACATAAGAATAAAAAAAAAAAGTTTGTGGTGTGTCTGGTGATGAGATGCATTGGTTGATCTTTGAGAAATACATCTCAACAACTTTAGGATATGCCCCCAAATTCTATCATAGGATTCCTTAAGAACTAATAAATGATCAATTATGCAAAT
>NW_027905389.1:0-235 GCF_054177405.1 Leptonychotes weddellii | reverse complement strand
TGCAAAATTTTTTAATGTGTGATTAATGTAAGAAAGATTCATAATTTCTTTTTAGAAATCCAAGCTGATAGATGCTATATTTTTAAGAAGTGAATTTAGTCATGTATAAATTTTCATTTTGGATTATCTTTCACTGTGTTTTATTCTCACTTGAAGCCTGCTTTTCCTCTGCTTCTAGTTTTGTCCATATTACCTTCTACTGAAATTTATCAAGGATCCCTCCCCATGTTTTCTT
>NW_027905388.1:0-235 GCF_054177405.1 Leptonychotes weddellii | reverse complement strand
AAAAGCCATGAATTCTATGTGCAGTATTCCCCTAGCGCTGGAGTTCTGCCATTCTCATTGATCGCTAAACTTGGTCTTGTCTGGCTGTTCTCGCTGATCTTCTGGGGGAGGGACCTGTTGCTGTGGTTCCCAAATGTCTTTGCAGGAGGCGGAATTGCCCCGCCCTTGCCGGTCCGGGCTAAGTAATCTGCTTGGGTTTGCTCTCTGGGCTTTTGTTCCCTGCGAGCTTTCCGTA
>NW_027905387.1:0-1480 GCF_054177405.1 Leptonychotes weddellii | reverse complement strand
CTTCTTCTTCTTTTTTTTTTCTTAACATATATTGCATTATTTGTTTCAGAGGTACAGAGCTCAGATCCAAATTTGAAGCACAATATCAGCAACTTAGTTAAGAAATTAGTTAACTATATTTGCATTTTCATTTCTCTTGAATTCCATTTGCCATTTCTGTTTTACTAATGTGATTCTATATGTCTGTTGTTGAAATTGCCTCCAGTCCTTTTTGGAGAGATATAGGATATAAAGAATTTAATAAAATATTGTATTAATGTCAAGCTATATAGCATGAGAAAGGATCATTTTATCATTGTTTGTTCATATTGTTGTTTTTCTCTTATTTGTTTTGGTTTAGTAAATAATCTTGCCCTTACCCCCACCCTCATCCCAAACACTTGTTTAGCAAGCAGTTTATCTAGTCAACTGAATTTTTTTTCCTTGTTAAGAAAAAAAATTAGCCTCACCAATAATTTGCAAAAATAATAGAAATGAGGGCGCCTGGGTGGCTCAGTTGGTTAAACGACTGCCTTCGGCTCAGGTCATGATCCTGGAGTCCCGGGATCGAGTCCCGCATCGGGCTCCCTGCTCAGCAGGGAGTCTGCTTCTCCCTCTGACCCTCCCCCCTCTCGTGCTCTCTCTATCTCATTCTCTCTCTCAAATAAATAAATAAAATCTTTAAAAAAAAAAAATAATAGAAATGATTTCAATTGTTTCAAGTTTGTTGAGATAATAGGATACACTTACCATGTTGTAAGTATAATACAAAAATATAAATTTGTAGCTATTGAATTTAAACTATTAACCAAATAAAAGTATACTTAAATACTAAATTTGAACAAATTCAAACAAAAACTGGGTGGCTCGGTTGGTTAAGCCTCTGCCTTTAGCTCAGGTCATGATCCCAGGGTCCTGGGATCGAGCCCTGCATCGGGCTCCCTGCTCAGTGGGCAGCCTGCTTCTCCATTTCCCTCTATCTACTGCTCTGCCTACTTGAGCTCTCTCTGTGAAATAAATAAATAAAACTTAAAAAAAAAAAATGAAATTTGTCTTGTAAGAATTGAGATATTTAGGCCTACTTTAGTTGAGGGATGTGTGTGTGTGAGTGTGTGTGTATGTTCACTATAGTCACGATATTCCTTTTTTTTTTCACATTAACATTTTTAGTTTCTTGATCCTCTCATGAAAAATCTGCACAACCACCACAGATAAAGCCACTGCAGCATCTTTACTCCTTCTGTTGTCCAATTTCCAGCTCACTTCTTTTTGCCAGCACCAACATTGGCTTTTGCAGTCCCCCTGACTTTCTTCATTCTGTTCTTGCGTTCTTTTCACCGTTTTCTTGATGTCTTTTTCTTCTCATACAGGCCATGTCTTGCAAGTCTGTGTTTGGGTTCATTTTTCTTTGCATAATCCAAGGAATCATAAATCCTGCCAAAGCCGGTTGTCTTGCCACCACCAAAATGGGTTCTGAATCCAAACACAAATATGACATCTG
>NW_027905386.1:0-235 GCF_054177405.1 Leptonychotes weddellii | reverse complement strand
ATTCTGGGCTTTCGTTTCATTCTTGTGACCTAGGAATTTGGGGCAGAGCATATTTTGTAATTTTTTATATGAATCAAAACAGAAATGAGAACCTATATACTGTATTATTTAGGCTTGGTTTCACCGCGGGCTTTGCGCACCGCGCCTTCTTCGGTACGTCACCAATACCGTGTGGTGCGTCACAGCTCACAGATCTGTCGGAGTTTTATTAAAGAATAAGCTGTCAGTACGATAT
>NW_027905385.1:0-235 GCF_054177405.1 Leptonychotes weddellii | reverse complement strand
CCCTCTGATGCTTTTCTGTCACACCTTCTGCAAGCACCTGGTGGAGGAATGGACTCACGGGAGATTTGTAGCAAAGCAGTACCTCCCCAGAGTTGTGCATCGCTTACTACAGCCCAAGAACCTGATGTCCCTTACCCCCAGTGGCCTTGCAAGTAGGGGCTGAGGTCTCCACTTCGAGCCTCCACTTTCTCATCTGTAAGCCAGCCTTCTGGTTTACAGTCCTGCCATCCAGTGG
>NW_027905384.1:0-235 GCF_054177405.1 Leptonychotes weddellii | reverse complement strand
AGAGGCGCTGGAGAAATATAAGCTACAGCTGTGTTAATTATTATTATTTTTATCCTTATTACAGAGGAGAATGTTCCCCTGTTAATTCCCTGGGAAAATGGCTATGAAAACAAGTTGGCACCACCCAGGCTTTGTGCCCAGGAGAGCAAGCACTGGCAAAGTACAGCCTCCAGATCCACTCCCCTCCAAGATCCACTCCGCTCCAAGCTGGTGCACCTAGCTGGGCACACACCTC
>NW_027905383.1:0-235 GCF_054177405.1 Leptonychotes weddellii | reverse complement strand
CCATAGCTGAATTTATGATCCAAGCTAGGCTACTACTTTAGGTTCAGTTGATTTAAGCATTTGGAAAAGCTGAAATATTTCATTTCGCTGAAAAGAGATTTCCTACATTTGATGGTTTGGAAGCCATTTCTTCTATCTTGTCACTTCTAAAAACAAAAGTAAAGGGGTTAGGGCGCCTGGGTGGCTCAGTTGGTTAAGCGACTGCCTTCGGCTCAGGTCATGATCCTGGAGTCCC
>NW_027905382.1:0-235 GCF_054177405.1 Leptonychotes weddellii | reverse complement strand
GTGCCAAGTCCATTCATTTCTCTTTGTCCTAGAGAAGCCGGAGGCAGGTTTTGCACTTTGTGTTTGTAAAAGGGCAGTTAGTGTTCATAGAATTTAGGGCTGAGTTGGGGCTGAAAGGAACACACTGTATGTGCTTATGTGTTCCTATATTATTGTGTAACTTGAAAATTTATTCTTTTTTAACATATGTATTTGTTCAAATATTGTTTCTTTAATGTAGATTTAATTAGCTTCA
>NW_027905381.1:0-235 GCF_054177405.1 Leptonychotes weddellii | reverse complement strand
AGAGATAGAAATGATCCAACACATGACTTTCTTTTTTTTTTAATTTCTTTTATTATGTTATGTTAATCACCATGCATTACATCATTAGTTGTAGTTGGAACACTGGAACATGGAACATTGATGTAGTGTTCCATGATTCATTGTTTGCGTATAACACCCAGTGCTCCATGCAGTACGTGCCCTCTTTAATACCCATCACGAGGCTAACCCATCCCCCCACCCCCCTCCCCTCTAG
>NW_027905380.1:0-235 GCF_054177405.1 Leptonychotes weddellii | reverse complement strand
CCGGACTCCAGGATCATGACCTGAGCCGAAGGCAGTTGCTTAACCAACTGAGCCACCCAGGCACCCCTCAACAGCTCTTTTTAGATCCATGAGAGAATTGAAATCACAGGGCAAATGGCTACCCCCAGATTAGAGAAACATGGGTGGAAACAGAACCACAGAAGAGACTTAGCATGGGCAAGTTTAAGAAATTAAAACACTAGTGGGGCCAAGTGGTAGTAAAGCCCTCACACTT
>NW_027905379.1:0-235 GCF_054177405.1 Leptonychotes weddellii | reverse complement strand
CTACTTCCATAGTTTGGCTATTGTAGACAATGCTACAATAAAACCATAGGGATGTATGTATCCCTTTTAATCAGTGTTTTTTGTATTTTTTGGATTAATACCAGTAGTGCAATTACTGGATTGTAGGGTAATTCTATTTTTAACTTTTTGAGGAACCCCCATACTGTTTTCCACAGTGGCTGCACCAGTTTTCGTTCCCACCAGCAGTGCATGAGGGTTCCCCGCCTTTTTTTTA
>NW_027905378.1:0-235 GCF_054177405.1 Leptonychotes weddellii | reverse complement strand
GCTGGAAAGGGGACATGAGAACAAAAAGTGTGGACAAGACCTGGGCTCTCGCCTCAGGCCTGTTTCCCTGACTGTAAAATGGGGGCAGAGGACACCTGCTCCTTTCTCTTTCACTCATTTCTTCCTTCAGTAAACAAACAGAGTTGCTTTCTGTGATCCCACTGAATTTCCCTTCAAGCCTCACCTTTAGTAGAGGAAACGGGTTCAGAGAGGCGAAGTGATTTGCCCAAGGTCA
>NW_027905377.1:0-235 GCF_054177405.1 Leptonychotes weddellii | reverse complement strand
AGACACTTAACCAACTGAGCCACCCAGGTGTCCCACGCCTTTTTTTTTATTTCAAGTTCTGGTTGCACTGCTTGCTGGAGGGGTTACCTTGGCAAAGTCCCTTTGAGACTGTAGAATGGGATGACACTTCATAGGGTGGTTGAGAGGTTGGCCCAACATGGGGTGTGTGCTCAGCCAACCTTCTTCTTTCTGCTTCTCCGTCTTGAGAGGTGAAATACTTGCCTATCTCCCAGAG
>NW_027905376.1:0-1480 GCF_054177405.1 Leptonychotes weddellii | reverse complement strand
GATCGCAAAATCCTGGCAGTGGGGCACCTCTGCTGCAGGAGCTCTCTCCGGCTACCGCGCCTGGATTCTATCCTGAAAGTGACACACAATCTCAGTGTGTGTGCGGGGCTGTATGGCTGCATCCTCAGGCCTCCATCCAGCCCCAGACCCCCACCTCCCGCTGTCCGCGTCCTGCCGCCCCTGCAGCGCTGGGATGCCTCCTCCATGCCCATCCATGAGCACCCACGTCCCCCCCATACTAAGAGGATGGCCAGTGCCTGCTTGCAGCTCGGCCCACAGGGACCGTTCCCTCCACATGGATCTGCAGAACACCCTTGAGTGGGCCTGGGTTGAAGCCAAATCTCTGTCCAGCTTTCTGCCTCACGCTGAGCTGACCCATGGAGAACCAGGCTGGGAATTCTTCCTCTTCCATCCTCTGGTTCCAAGGGGTGGTCCCTGCACCCCAGGCAGGAGCAGAGGGACGGGTGTGGGACAGCCATGTGGGATGACATGGGTAGTCAAACTGCCTGATTGATCTGGAATGTTCACCTCCAACCTCTAGTGCATTGGCTCTGGGCCCACTCGAAGCCCTGCTCGTGGTGGGTAGGTCTGCCCCAGGGTCACCTCGTGGCCCATGTCCACCTTTAGAGGTAGGATAGGAAAGGTTGTGGCAGATCATTGTCCACACACCCTAGCCCTGAGGACGGCTGGTCTACATCTAACAGAGCAGCCTCACGCGGGGCCCCCACTGGCTTGCCATGCAGCAGTCCACTGCGTCTGCCAGGGTCCATCTGTGTCTGGGGGTCAGACTGCTGAACGAAATGGAGGCTTGGTGGGGACCAGCACCCCTGTGCCCATTAGGTTTGAGGGTGGCACTGATTTCTGTTACTCTTCTCAGGATGAGATATTGTTCTTTATTTCTCTCCCAGCTGGGGGTGGGTAGTGGGGAGCAACTGTAGACATCTCCACCTGGCCAGCCCCACCAGCCAACTGCCATTTATTTCTGGTGCCATTACTGATCTGAGGAGTGGGAAAAGCCTCCTGGGAGGGGCCAGGGGTCCCACTGAGAGTTTGACATGGGCCTGGAGCCCCATGATTCCTTGGACCCATTGTGCCCCACCAGAAAGAGGGGCCGGGATGATGCTTTGCCTGTTGAGACATTTACCTGGGGCCTGAGTCCAACACTTTCTAAGATGTACAGTTCCCATGTCCTCCAGGGCCTAGTATAAGGACCTACCTTGTGCTGCTGTGGGGATCTTGGGAGGGATGTGATTTTGCACAGAGCTCTCGGGTGGCAGCATCCTTCCGCCTGTGGGTTCATTTGGTCATTGGATTTTTTTTTAAAGATTTTATTTATTCATTTCACAGAGAGAGACACAGCGAGAGAGGGAACACAAGCCGGGGGAGTGGGAGAGGGAGAAGCAGGCTTTCCAACGAGCAGGGAGCCCGATGCGGGGCTCGATCCCAGGATCCCGGGATCATGACCTGAGTCAAAGGCAGA
>NW_027905375.1:0-235 GCF_054177405.1 Leptonychotes weddellii | reverse complement strand
CGCCCGCAGCGGGAACGCAGGTCCCGTCCGAGGCCGGGGCCGGGGGACGCCGAGGTCGCCGCGGTTATGGAGGCCCCCGCGGCCGGGAGCCGCGGGGCGGCGCGGGGCGCTCCCGGTGGGGAGCCGCTGACGGCCGGGGGCCGGGAGGTAACTACATTGTTAAACGGTTCTCAGAGATTTCTAGCTCAAGGATTTTTTTTGATTTACTTTTTTTGCTTCTCCATTTCTCTAATCT
>NW_027905374.1:0-235 GCF_054177405.1 Leptonychotes weddellii | reverse complement strand
TCTATTTCACTCAACATCGCCCTTAACGCTTCTCTGTGTTCATTCATTTTATCTGCTCCGCTCCTTTGTTTAAGTGCACGATGTGCTTCTCTGTCCCCCCACTGCTGGACATTTAGGGTGCCTCTGACACTGGCATTACAGTGCTGGAGTGAGGACTTGCTGAGCCCCTAGAACACTGCACCTGTTCCTCTCAGGTGCGTGTCGGCCTTCTCGGGATTTGCTGACCGTGAAGTTT
>NW_027905373.1:0-235 GCF_054177405.1 Leptonychotes weddellii | reverse complement strand
TGGAGCACTCCTGGCGGGAATGTAAAATAGCACAATTGCTACGGACAAAGGTGTGGTTGCTCCTCAGAACAATGAAGCACAGCGTCACCCTGTGACCAGCAACCCCACTTCTGGTTGTAAACTCAGCAGCTGAAAGCAAGGGCTCTGAGGGATATCTGCACACCCATGTTCACAGCACATCATTCTCAACAGCCAACAGTTGGAAGCAACCCTCATGTCTGCCAGCAGATGAATG
>NW_027905372.1:0-235 GCF_054177405.1 Leptonychotes weddellii | reverse complement strand
CTCTCAAATAAATAAGTAAATAAAATCTTTAAAAAGAAAAGAAAAGCTGTCAAAATCTGCATTAGGCAAATGGATTTCTATGTCAAGAAACTAACGTCTCCACCCATATATCCAACTTTTTGCCTTCTCAAAATGTCAGCTGTTCTGTAAACATGACCTCTGAAAGAAGCGATTTGATTAAGGATTTCAAAATCATTCAATGAAACCATGATACAGCTGCATCATCGGAATCAAA
>NW_027905371.1:0-235 GCF_054177405.1 Leptonychotes weddellii | reverse complement strand
GAGGGAAAAGTTTGGGGCGCCTGGGTGGCTCAGTCATTAGGCGTCTGCCTTCGGCTCAGGTCATGATCCCAGGGTCCTGGGATGGAGCCCCGCATCGGGCTCCGGGCTCTGCGGGAGGCCTGCTTCTCCCTCTCCCACTCCCCCTGCTTGTGTTCCCTCTCTCACTGTGTCTCTCTCTGTCAAATAAATAAAATCTTTTAAAAAAAAAAAGAGGGGGGCAGAGCAAGATGGCGGA
>NW_027905370.1:0-235 GCF_054177405.1 Leptonychotes weddellii | reverse complement strand
TTTATTTTTTTTACCTTCACATTTAGATCAACACTTCATCTGGAAATGATTATATGGTGTCAGGTAGGAGTCAAGGTATATATATATTTTTCCAATGTGGAAATCCAGTTGGCCCAGTACCATTTGTTGAAAGGTATATCTATACATATTTTTCTCTTTACCCAATTTAGGATGCTCCTTTCTATTTCTTTTTTTTTTTCTTTAAGATTTTATTTATTCATTCGAGACACAGAGA
>NW_027905369.1:0-235 GCF_054177405.1 Leptonychotes weddellii | reverse complement strand
TCTTTCAACTTTTCTGTAAATTCAAAATTCTTTATGAACAAGTCCTCCTCCGGGCACCTGGGTGGCTCAGTCAGTTAAGCGTCCAACTCTTGGTTTCGGCTCCGGTCATGACTTCAGGGTCGTGGGATTGAGCCCCCAGTGGGCTCTGCACTCAGCGGGGAGTCTGCTTGAGATTCTCTCTCTCTCTACCCCTCCCCCCCAAAAAATAAATAAATCTTAAAAAAAAAGGTCCTCA
>NW_027905368.1:0-235 GCF_054177405.1 Leptonychotes weddellii | reverse complement strand
TTCTTGGGCTTCAGACTTGGACTGAATTACACCATAGGCTCTCCTGGGTCTCCAGCTTGCAAATGGCAGATTGGGGGACTTTACAGCCTCCATAATCATGTGAGCCAATTCCTGTAATAAAACTCCTCATACCTGTGTGTATACCCTGTTGGTTCTGTGTCTCTGAAGAAGCCTGACTAATACACTCATGGAATCTCAGGAGGGTCAGAGAACCAGTCTCCGAGGTTCCACAGCC
>NW_027905367.1:0-235 GCF_054177405.1 Leptonychotes weddellii | reverse complement strand
GTGCCAAGTCCATTCATTTCTCTTTGTCCTAGAGAAGCCGGAGGCAGGTTTTGCACTTTGTGTTTGTAAAAGGGCAGTTAGTGTTCATAGAATTTAGGTCTGAGTTGGGGCTGAAAGGAACACACTGTATGTGCTTATGTGTTCCTATATTATTGTGTAACTTGAAAATTTATTCTTTTTTAACATATGTATTTGTTCAAATATTGTTTCTTTAATGTAGATTTAATTAGCTTCA
>NW_027905366.1:0-235 GCF_054177405.1 Leptonychotes weddellii | reverse complement strand
GGACAGAAGCTCTGGGCAGAGACGCACTCACTTCAAGAAAAGGTTTAGGATGACAAGAGGACACTCAAGGGTACTCATAGATGTGATATTCAGGTAGGAGAGCATGTGAGGATAGAAGGTGTTGGAGGGCAGGAGAAGGCAGAAGACCATGGGAAGCCCAGTGAGCGAGAAGAAAGAGAGAGCAAAGTGTCAAAACCACCGATGAAGGGAAAGAACTGAGGCCTCTCTGGTGGAT
>NW_027905365.1:0-1480 GCF_054177405.1 Leptonychotes weddellii | reverse complement strand
TTGGCAAAGCAGTTCCGTCCCCTGAGCCCTGCTGCTTCTGGAAAGTGAAGAGATCCCGGATGCTGCATGGTTGATGAGGGTGGTAGTGATGGTAGCTATTAACGTTTGAGGGGTTTCGATGAGAACAGACATTTCACTACTTTGGAAATGGTGAGGCTAA
This sequence comes from Leptonychotes weddellii, assembly GCF_054177405.1. Taxonomy (NCBI): domain Eukaryota; kingdom Metazoa; phylum Chordata; class Mammalia; order Carnivora; family Phocidae; genus Leptonychotes; species Leptonychotes weddellii. Next base: position 1,320 of record NW_027905365.1, on the reverse strand, counting down.
TGTGAGCCCTGGAGCACTCCTCCTGGTGAGACACATTTCTCCTGAATGACAAAGGAAATCTGATGCTATTGTGATATATGCTGTGAATGTCCCCTAAGTTAGAAAAGACTAGAAAAGGTGAGATGCAAATCCTCCAGTGACTGTGGTCACAGCCTGGTCCCTGGAGGGCAGTCCTGCTGTGCTACGGAAACATGAACAGAGGATCTAAATGAGCCCTTATTTTAAAGAATAAATTCACCAAAATATTAAATGAGTGTGGAATGCCCCACTTTCATAATAAAACATTTTAAACAAAGATTCATTGAAAATAAAGCATTACTTAAGACAAGTAGTTTCCAAAGTGGATACGTTTATTTTTAAGTGCAAATAGATCACTCTTCAACACATATACAACAGTTCTAATTCCCGAAAATGACATCTTCTGGAGAGAAGCACAATCTTCTCGATTCACACGCCTCAATCGTTCCATGCACAACTGCGGCACGTCACACTTTCAACACACCAGAGGAGGGCTCTGGGAAGCACCTGCAGAGGCTCAGAAAAGGGAGAGTTCCTTATACTTTCTGTGTTTACTGAGCTAAAACAGGATGAATTCTCCCATTTCACATAAAACACTGAATCTAAAGTATTCATCCCAACAAGAATAGGCCAGTTCTGATTTTTACTTTCCAACTTCCCACTATGGTGTATTGAAACACAAAACAGCAGCTCCAGGAGTGGCCCCAGCGTCTTTGTACATTGTCAAACATTGCCATCTTACTCATTATCTGAATTAAACACTACAAAATGTAAATTAGTGATCTGAGTGTAAGTATCCAATTTCCCATGAAAAATCAATTAGAAAAAAAATTATCAAATACTCTAAGCATTATTTTTCATACTCCTAAGACTATAGAATAAACCCCTTTATAAATAATGTACTTCTATCAAACACGTTATACAACACAGACTCACGAATTGCCTTAAAAATCTTAAACATTTTTAAACACTAAACCCAGAAATACACATAAATTTCTGTAAGACTAAATAACACTGCAAACAAAAATAACTGATGACCCTATCATGTTAATTTTAGTGCACAGTCCTGGACTGACAGTAACAAGTACAGTTAAAATGAACACTGAGGTCACTTGATGTAAGTAAGCTGATGCTCCTCAAATGACATTAAATACTTGCTTTGAACTCTGGGGGTTTAGGCTTTGCAATAAATACGTAATAAATATCTGCAGTACATCCTACATGTTGAGCACTTATCTTTCTCCATTTGAAAGTCTTTCTCCAGAGTCACACTGTCTAAGGGCCGTCCCAGGGGGTGGGGAG
>NW_027905364.1:0-235 GCF_054177405.1 Leptonychotes weddellii | reverse complement strand
CCCTGGAAAAGGCCCTCCCTCCGCAGCCGTTAGGGTCCATGATGCACCGTGACAGGCGTCCCCAGGCTCCGCTTCTACCACCGACTCAGCAGATACTTACCACGTGCCCACTGCCCGGCTCACAGCCGGCCTCCCAGCGCCACATGCAGCCCACAGGTGTGTGAGTGGGGCGGAGGTGCTCCACACTGCCGACAGCAGGGACGTCAGGACGGACAGCACTCTTGAATAAGCAGCA
>NW_027905363.1:0-235 GCF_054177405.1 Leptonychotes weddellii | reverse complement strand
ATTTGATGCCCCTGGCTTTCTTTTTCTATATTCCTTTGGCCATTTGGTGTCTTTTTTGGTTCCTTACAAATTTTAGGATTATTTGTTCCATCTCTGTGAAAAATGCTGATGTTATCTTGATAAGGATTGCATTGAGTGTTTAGATTGGTCTGGGTAGCATATACATTTTAACAATATTTATTCTTCCAATCCATGAACCTGGAGTGTTTTTCCACCTCTTTTGTCTTCCTCAGTT
>NW_027905362.1:0-235 GCF_054177405.1 Leptonychotes weddellii | reverse complement strand
TAAAGAAAGCAGGACATAGAGGTGTCTCTGGGAAAATGAGATGATCCATTCCACCAGCACATGTGACACATCCTGATGAGGGTTCCAGAGCTTTCTGAGAGAGCTTCAAAGGGAAGATACTCCTGCCAACAAAGAAGGGTGTGGTGCCAGATAACTGTAATTTTGGGGTGCAAATCAGTATCTCCTGGGTGCCCAGCTTTTGCAGATTTAAGCTTGATGAGCCTTTAATTCTTAG
>NW_027905361.1:0-235 GCF_054177405.1 Leptonychotes weddellii | reverse complement strand
AGTCCTATAACATTTGGACAAACAATGATTTCCTCCTCCCAGAACTTTAATTTCCTCTGTCTATACCTTGTCACTGCTAGACCCTAGCAAGGCCCATAGATTATCTCTCCTAGGTAAGTCTGTGCCCTGAGAAATGGCATCTATTTGAAAATCTTAATTATAAATGAAACCCAACGTTATCAGCTTCTAGTACCAAGTGCTTTGCTTCTCTTAGACTGAGTGCAAAGCACGGTAA
>NW_027905360.1:0-235 GCF_054177405.1 Leptonychotes weddellii | reverse complement strand
CCATGACAAGTACCATAAACAAACAACAACAACAAGAATGAGAGTTGGGATAGCACTAAAGTCAAAAGCTTGATAAATAGAAAGATCTGGTCATGGAAGAAATATAAAAAAGGTCATTTCAGGCAGATGTTCCAAGATGCAGAAGAGCCTCAAGTGACCAAGGAGCTGAAAGAAGATCATTATGCTTGGAGATAGTGAATAGTGAGTATGAGAGAGAGTGTTAAAATGAAACTCT
>NW_027905359.1:0-235 GCF_054177405.1 Leptonychotes weddellii | reverse complement strand
ACCAAACATAGGAATCTGTTTAAGAATAAATGAGTTATTTAATTGTGTTCCTAAAGTTTATTGTCTGTCAGAGACTCCAGTATTCTGAATTCCTGTAGTTTTATTCCAAAGGGTACTGATTCAGTAGGTCCAGGATGGTTCATTAAAAAAAAAAAAAATCCTTAGGAATTGCAAATTATAATAAAGACCCAAATGGACAATATCTCAAACACAACCTAAGTTTATATTTGTTTTA
>NW_027905358.1:0-235 GCF_054177405.1 Leptonychotes weddellii | reverse complement strand
CCTCCTGGAAGGCAGAGACTGTGTCCTCCCGGGAATTCCTGCAAACGGGCCCCACGCAACATCACACGGGCTTGTCAGGGGTGGGGACTCACCCTGTCCCGTCACTCCTTCCTGGGCTGCCCACCCACAGGCAAACACCTAAACTCATGTGTCCGCATCTTGTCTCTTGCGCATATGGGGGATTCAGAGATCTTTATATGACAATTTCACCAGGGGTTCCATCATCCCGGAGCAG
>NW_027905357.1:0-235 GCF_054177405.1 Leptonychotes weddellii | reverse complement strand
GAGGCACCAGATTATTGCCTCAGGCTTCTAAATGTTCTCTTGGCAACCTGTCTCGTCCTCCTTTTGCGTGGGCCAGGTAATTCTAATATGCAAATCTATTAATGTCACTTCTACCACTTGTCACCTGAATGGTCTTCACTGTCCTCCATTCCGTCTTTCTGGCCTTCTCCACATTTTTTTTTCTTGCCTACAGGCCTTTACACATGCTGCTTGGCCTACATGGAACATTTTATTG
>NW_027905356.1:0-235 GCF_054177405.1 Leptonychotes weddellii | reverse complement strand
GGGGCATTTTTCTGGTCGACCCAAAAACACTTTTACTTCTTTTTTTTTTTTTAAAGATTTTATTTATTTATTTGAGACAGAGAGAATGAGAGACAGAGAGCATGAGAGGGAGGAGGGTCAGAGGGAGAAGCAGACTCCCTGCCGAGCAGGGAGCCCAATGCGGGACTCGATCCCGGGACTCCAGGATCATGACCTGAGCCGAAGGCAGTCGCTTAACCAACTGAGCCACCCAGGC
>NW_027905355.1:0-235 GCF_054177405.1 Leptonychotes weddellii | reverse complement strand
TTTCTCTACTTTTTCTATTTTAAAATTCATTGATATGTGTAGTGTACAAGAAATCCACTTTAAATATAAAGAAACAGTTAGATTAAAAGCAAAGGGAGGGGGAATGATATACCATGCTAGCATTAATCAAAAGAAAGCAGGAAGCAATGTCCACAATAGCCAAACTGTGGAAAGAGCCAAGATGTCCATCGACAGATGACTGGATAAAGAAGATGTGGTATATATATACAATGGA
>NW_027905354.1:0-1480 GCF_054177405.1 Leptonychotes weddellii | reverse complement strand
CAGGAAAGGATGCTGTATTTTGTCAAATGCTTTTTCTGCATCAATTGAGAGGATCATATAGTTCTTCTCCCTCCTCTTATTAATGTGTTCTATCACATTGATTGATTTGCGAATGTTGAACCACCCTTGCATCCCGGGGATAAATCCCACTTGGTCGTGGTGGATGATCCTTTTAATATATTGTTGGATCCTATTAGCTAGGATTTTGTTGAGGATTTTGGAATCCATATTCATCAGGGATATCGGTCTGAAATTCTCCTTTTTGATGGGGACTTTGCCTGGTTTGGGGATTAAGGTAATGCTGGCCTCATAGAATGAGTTTGGAAGTTTTCCTTCTGTTTCTATTTTTTGAAACAGCTTCAGGATAAAAGGTATTATTTCTTCTTTGAATGTTTGGTAGTATTCCCCAGGGCATCCATCAGGCCCTGGACTCTTGTTTTTTGGGAGGTTTCTGATCACTGCTTCAGTCTCGTTACTTGTTATTGGCCTATTCAGGTTGTCAATTTCTTCCTGTTTCAGTGTTGGGAGTTTATGGGCTTCCAGGAAGGCATCTGTTTCATCCAGATTTTTCAGTTTATTGACATATAGTTGTTGATAATACTTTCTAGTAATTGTTTCTATTTCCTTGTTGTTAGTCGTGATCTCTCCCCTTTCATTCATAATTTATTAATTTGGGTCCTTCCTCTTTTCTTTTGCATAAGTCTGGCCAGTGGTTTATTGATCTTATTAATTCTTTCATAGAACTAGCTTCTGTTTCGTTGATCTGATCTACTGTGTTTCTGGTTTCTAATTCATTGATCTCTGCTCTAATCTTAATTATTTCTCTTCTAATGTGTGGCTTAGGCATCGTTTGTTGCTTTAGCCATCAGGGAAGTTCAAATCAAAACCACATTGAGATACCACCTTACACCAGTTAGAATGGCAAAAATCGACAGGGAAAGAAACATAAATTGTTGGAGAGGTTGTGGAGAAAGGGGAACCCTCTTACACTGTTGGTGGGAATGCAAGTTGGTACAGCCACTTTGGAAAACAGTGTGGAGGTTCCTCAAAAAAGTTAAAAATAGAGCTACCCTATGATCCAGCAATTACACTCCTGGGTATTTACCACAAAGACACAGATGTAGTGAAAAGAAGGGCCATATGCACCCCATTGTTCATAGCAGCAATGTCTGCAATAACCAAACCGTGGAAAGAGCTGAGATGCCCTTCAACAGATGAATGGATAGAGAAGATGTGGTCCATATATATGGAATATTACTCAGCCATCAGAAAGGATGAATACCCAACCTTTACATCAACATGGATGGGACCGGAGGAGATTATGCTAAGTGAAATAAGTCAAGCAGAGAAAGTCAATTATCACATGGTTTCACTTATTTGTGGAACATAAGGAATAGCATGGAGGATATTAGGAGAAGGAGAGGAAAAATGAAGGGGGGGAATCGGAGGGAGAGATGAACCATGAGAGACTATGGACTCT
>NW_027905353.1:0-235 GCF_054177405.1 Leptonychotes weddellii | reverse complement strand
CTGTGTATAAATGGAAGAGGGGTTGTTGAGAGACATTTCTCCATTTCCTCTCTGTCTTATCTGCAGAGGCACTAACTGCTTTTGTTTTATACCATCTATTCAAGGATGTTTATGTAGTAAACAGCCTCATAAGATTAAGATAGTGTCTCCTAGAGCAAAGGACAGCTTTATTTACTGTCCAGCATAATAAAGATAATGTCTTCTTCTGGGACAAAAATCAGGCAGGTTTACTGCC
>NW_027905352.1:0-235 GCF_054177405.1 Leptonychotes weddellii | reverse complement strand
ATAAAATGGTGGTTCCATAAAAGTTTTCTGTCTCTCAATAGGAATAGTCAGTTCAAAACCAAGAAGACCAAATGTATGTTCCAGTTGACAATGAGATTAAAAACCAAGCAAAATACATTAATGTGAGTTCCGGTAATCATAAAGCTTTACAGTAACTCACTACACATGATTTTAACCAACTGAGCCACCCAGGCGCCCCCTTTTTTTTTTTTTTTTTTAAAGATTTTATTTATTT
>NW_027905351.1:0-235 GCF_054177405.1 Leptonychotes weddellii | reverse complement strand
TCAGAGCTGCTGGAGGCCAGCTCCCCCGGTGACCCGAGCCTCCTGTCTGAGTCTCACTGCAAACCTTGATGTCCCTCCAGACCAGCAGCTCCTAGAGGACCACACTGTGGGCCCTCTGTACCTGCACACGGACACAAAGAGTGAGCCATTTCAGTCTGGTAACCGCCTGCCGAGGAAGCTTTAGCATTCTCTCCGAGTGACCCCTGTGACTGCTGTCACCAGCCTTCGTGACTCT
>NW_027905350.1:0-235 GCF_054177405.1 Leptonychotes weddellii | reverse complement strand
TCCAGCAGGTACTGCTCATGCCATGGCTGCTGCAGGCCGTGGGGCTTGAGGTGTGCCGCACCCCCTGTCTGGAGGATGTGGTCGATCCAGCCCACCAGCCTCTGAGCAGGGGTCAGGGGGTGGGAGCGCCTGATGATGCTGGCGGCCACTGCTGCTGACTTGTACCTGTTGGCAGAGACAGAGGCAGGGTGTTACTCATGTGCTCTCAGAAGTCTTAGAGACCTCGTATCACACA
>NW_027905349.1:0-235 GCF_054177405.1 Leptonychotes weddellii | reverse complement strand
CTGATAGTGTTCATGAACCAATATTGGTGGGGAAATATTAAGAAGGCTGCAAAAAGTGCCTACCTTGCTCGTCCCATTGGTCCAAAATACAATCCTGGGAAAGAAATCCATACCTCCTCTGGGCATTTAAACTGCCCAATGAACCCTTTGAGATTTGGCAAGTGGATTTCATGCAACTTCCTCATCTCACGGAAATAAGTGTTAGTCAATGTGCCTATGTTTCCTCACTGGACCA
>NW_027905348.1:0-235 GCF_054177405.1 Leptonychotes weddellii | reverse complement strand
TAATTAATTTCTGTTCCTCTGCCCCCTTTTCCAAAATACTAGAAACTTTTTTGTTTTCCTTATCAGCAAGAAGCAGATAGTAGGTATGGGGTCCTACAGAACTGACTTCAAGCATTGTAGAAAGCTTGAGAAAATGACCTCTCTCTTTATCTGTAAAACTGTGCACCCTGCTATGCACCTCCTCTGGTTGACATACATAGGACTACACGAGATAAAGTGTGTAACCCCACTGAGT
>NW_027905347.1:0-235 GCF_054177405.1 Leptonychotes weddellii | reverse complement strand
TTGCTCGTCATTATCCAGTTTTAAGTAATTACTATTAAATAACGATGATGGTTATAATTAATTCATAATTAATGTTAGTAATACAAATAGGAAAACAATAAAGGTTGTATCTTTTTTTTTTATTCTTATGTTAATCCCCATACATTACATCATTAGTTCTAGATGAAGTGTTCCACGATTCATCGTTTGTGCATAACACCCAGTGCTCCATGCAGAACGTGCCCTCCTCAATACC
>NW_027905346.1:0-235 GCF_054177405.1 Leptonychotes weddellii | reverse complement strand
GTAGAGTCCGACTCCCAAGATGAGGGAAATCACGCCGATTAGAGCCAGGGACCACAATGAGCAGGTGTCCATCAGTTAGTGGGGTCTCATTGAAGGTGAAGCCAGAAAGGGTTTGGTGAAGCAGGAGTGGGTTCGTTAAGTCTGGCTGGACTCTCCACTGGAGCGGCTCCTCGTCCGAATGATGAGCTTTCTTCACTCTCGTGTGGTGGACCCATGGGGTGACACCTGAGACCTT
>NW_027905345.1:0-235 GCF_054177405.1 Leptonychotes weddellii | reverse complement strand
ATTTTAGGCTCGCAACTACATGATGACCTGTAAACATTTTTTTTTCCTGTTATCTCAAGTCAGTGGCTTCAAATTGTTATCGTTTGCACAAACATTTTTCCTGATGAAATCTTACCAGAAACCCAACATATAAGAGAGACAGAAGCTGAGTATTCCTGTCTGAACAGGAAAGAAGTAGGTAATTTTGTCTCCTTGGCCTTTCTCTCTGTGCCAGAGCTGTAGAGACCTCCACGAT
>NW_027905344.1:0-235 GCF_054177405.1 Leptonychotes weddellii | reverse complement strand
GAGATCATGTCTGCATTATCTGTCCTTTATATTCTGTAATGAATTAGAGATTATGTGTTTTATCTTCATGTCTACTTCCAAAAATTTAACAGTAGCCAATGAAAAGAGTTCTTGTGTGTGTTTTTACAGTAGCTAAATGCAAATTATTTTTAGATTTGGTCAGGGTCTATAGCTACTGTTTGCCAGATAAAATTCTAACATATTATCTGCAGGAAGACTTGTGTAGAATTCCTGT
>NW_027905343.1:0-235 GCF_054177405.1 Leptonychotes weddellii | reverse complement strand
AAATAGAGCTACCATACGATCCAGCAATTGCACTAGTGGGTATTTACCCCAAAGATACAAATATAGGGATCCGAAGGGGTACGTGCACCCCAATGTTTATAGTACCAATGTCCACAATAGCTAAACTATGGAAAGAGCCAAGATGTCCATTGAGAGATGAATGGATAAAGAAGATGTGATATATATATATATATATATAATTAAAAATGTTCAGAAGCCAAGGCAACAAAACAAA
>NW_027905342.1:0-235 GCF_054177405.1 Leptonychotes weddellii | reverse complement strand
TGAACATGGGAGCACAGGTTTTTTTTTTGTCTTTGTTTTTTGTTTTTGTTTTTAGATCTTGATTTCTATTCCTTTGGATAAATACTCAGAAGTGAGATTGCTGGATCACATGATATTTCCGTTTTTAATCTTTTGAGAAACATCCACTGTTTTCCATGATGGTTATACCATTTTATATTCTGGACAGCAATTTTTTTTTATTTATTTTTATTTTTTTTTATTCTTATGTTAATCC
>NW_027905341.1:0-235 GCF_054177405.1 Leptonychotes weddellii | reverse complement strand
CTCCTTTTATCATCTCTACTTTCCTTCTCCATTCCACCGCCCCTTGGAAACAGCTAGTCATCCAAAAATGTTTCTCTAAGAAAGTTTCAGTTCTTTTTTTTTTTTTTAAAGATTTTATTTATTTATTTGACACAGAGAGAGACAGCGAGAGCAGGAACACAAGCAGGGGGAGTGGGAGAGGGAGAAGCAGGCTTCCCGCGGAGCAGGGAGCCCGACGCGGGGCTTGATCCCAGGA
>NW_027905340.1:0-235 GCF_054177405.1 Leptonychotes weddellii | reverse complement strand
GTAGGAATTGTTCCAATAATCATTTGTATTAACAAAAAAGGCATTGTCAAAAATTTTTAAATTTCCCTTAAGAAGGGGCGCCAGGGTGGCTCAGTCGTTAAGCATCTGCCAGAGTCCTGGGATGGAGCCCCACATCAGGCTCCCTGCTCGGCAGGAAGCCTGTTTCTCCCTCTCCCACTCCCCCCTTGTGTTCCCCCCCTCGCTGTCAAATAAAATCTTTAAGAAAAAACAAATT
>NW_027905339.1:0-235 GCF_054177405.1 Leptonychotes weddellii | reverse complement strand
GAGGCACCAGATTATTGCCTCAGGCTTCTAAATGTCCTCTTGGCAACCTGTCTCGTCCTCCTTTTGCGTGGGCCAGGTAATTCTAATATGCAAATCTATTAATGTCACTTCTACCACTTGTCACCTGAATGGTCTTCACTGTCCTCCATTCCGTCTTTCTGGCCTTCTCCACATTTTTTTTTCTTGCCTACAGGCCTTTACACATGCTGCTTGGCCTACATGGAACATTTTATTG
>NW_027905338.1:0-235 GCF_054177405.1 Leptonychotes weddellii | reverse complement strand
AGATTAGAGAAATGGAGAAGCAAAAAAAGTAAATCAAAAAAAATCCTTGAGCTAGAAATCTCTGAGAACCGTTTAACAATGTAGTTACCTCCCGGCCCCCGGCCGTCAGCGGCTCCCGACCGGGAGCGCCCCGCGCCGCCCCGCGGCTCCCGGCCGCGGGGGCCTCCATAACCGCGGCGACCTCGGCGTCCCCCGGCCCCGGCCTCGGACGGGACCTGCGTTCCCGCTGCGGGCG
>NW_027905337.1:0-235 GCF_054177405.1 Leptonychotes weddellii | reverse complement strand
CATTCTGAACACCTACAAACTCAACAGGAGATCGAAGAAAAGAAGAGCAACAACTCTCTCATCAGAAAAGCGACCACTTTCTGGAAGGTAGGACGTGCGGAGAAGTGAATCCGAGGCGATATTCGGGAGGATAGACGGCGGGGGAGGGGCCTCCGTCGGCCGCTTCTGGCAAGTGATAGAGCCGCGGAGCACAAAATTGGAACTTTTAAAAGTCTGCTCCGCCGAGGGACGTCAC
>NW_027905336.1:0-235 GCF_054177405.1 Leptonychotes weddellii | reverse complement strand
GGTGGCTGGCCGGCCCCCACTCGCGCACACTGTGTTCGTGGGGACAGCAGGGTGGGCATCGGGCTGGAGAAGGAGCTGACCACTCACCCTGAGGTCTGGGAGAGGCACTGTGGGGGTGGGGCTGGGCCTCGGCAGAAGTTGGAGGACTTGGAGGAGCCCAGGGGATGAGTGGCGAATCTGCGGTCCTGGGGGGTCGGGGAGCCACGGAGGGGCCACAGGGCCCTGAAGATCCTGT
>NW_027905335.1:0-235 GCF_054177405.1 Leptonychotes weddellii | reverse complement strand
GTATCAATATTGGCTTACTAATTGTAACAAATGTATCACACTAGTATGAGATGTTAATAATAGGAAAAATGGGGAGGGGGAGGGAATATACAGGAATTCTGTATTTTCTGCTTAATTTTTCTGGAAAAAAACTGCTCCCAAAGTCTACTTTAAAGAAAGGATAGGGGCGCCTGGGTGGCTCAGATGGTTAAGCGTCTGCTTTCAGCTCAGGTCGTGATCCCAGAGTCCTGGGATC
>NW_027905334.1:0-235 GCF_054177405.1 Leptonychotes weddellii | reverse complement strand
TAAATAAATAAATAAAATCTTTTTTAAAAAGAAAGATTAAGTTTTTGATGAGAGGAAAAGAAAATCTAAAGCTGGGCTCTCTCTGAGAATTTTTATCATTTGTAGGGAAGTCCTAAGTAGTTCGTAACGAGGCTATAAAAGGATAATGTTAGATATTTTTTATATAGAAGCTGTATTCAGATCATTTCCTGGGGACCATGAATAATCCCAATGAACTTCAGAGTACAAATCATGA
>NW_027905333.1:0-1480 GCF_054177405.1 Leptonychotes weddellii | reverse complement strand
CTCTGGCACCCGACCCCGGGTGGAGTCTCCAAACCCAGCAGATCCCTGCGGTGCACTCCCGCGCGGCTCCTCCCGGGGGAGGAAGGTGAGTCTCCCCGGATCTGCCGCTTGTTGGGTCCCTGCTGGAGGAGCAGGGGCCCGACTGTGCCGCGGATCACGGTTTATGGCAACCCCGAGCTGAGAGCCCGCGCCTGGGCTCTGCCTCTGCCGCCGGCTTCCCCGCTCCGATACCTGGGAGCTCTGCCGCACTCAGGCACCCCCGGTCTTTCTGTGACCCCGAGGGTCCTGAGACCACACTGTCCCGGAGCGTTCTACCCCCCGCTTAGCCACCAGAGTGACGTCCCTCAGCGGAGCAGACTTTTAAAAGTTCCGATTTTGTGCTCCGTGGTTCTATCACTTGCCAGAAGCGGCCGATGGAGGCCCCTCCCCCGCCGTCTGTCCTCCCGAATATCGCCTCGGATTCACTTCGCACGTCCTACCTTCCAGAAAGTGGTCGCTTTTCTGATGAGAGAGTTGTTGCTCTTCTTTTCTTCGATCTCCTATTGAGTTCGTAGGTGTTCAGAATGGTTTGATCCCTATCCAGCTGAATTCCTGAGACCAGACAAAATCCCAGTCTCCTACTCCTCTACCATCTTGCTCTGCCCCCCAAAGTCAGTATTTTTTTACAGTGAAAAGCTATTAGCAATCTCAGTATCATTTGCACTTTATAAACACAGAGTCTTCAAAATAAAGACAAATTAATGCTCCAAGGAATGGATGTCCGATGTCCAATGCCAGGGTTGGTGTGGGTCCTGGTTTGACGATGTGAAGTTAAGGTCCTTCCCACACTCCTCACCCCCCTCCCACTGGCAGGTACGTCCAGGTGTGTCTAAGTCTTCCCCGTGTACATGAGGCTCCTTGGTCATATAGTTCCCGAGGTATAGCAGGTCAGATTTGGGGATGCAGTCAGCCCCACATCAGAGGTGTGGAGTATATGTGGTGTTGGGATGGCCAAGACAGTGGGATTCTGTAAATATCCAGTCAGGAACCCAGAGTTCAAATGCAGCTCTATGATTTGAGGCAAGTTATCTTTCTGAAAATCAGTTTTTCTCTGAAAATAGAGCTAATAATTTCTCCTTTGCCCAAGTCTCAAGATTGTTTTGAGGACCAAATGAAATAATTAGCATGAAGATGTTGTCATGTAAAAATGTCTTTTTCTTTTTAAAAATTTCTATTATTTATTACTTGATTGAAGTATAATTAACATGCAGTGTTACATTGTTTCAGGTACACAATATAATGATTCTGCATTTCTGTACATTTCTCAGTGTTCATCGTGCTAACTGTAGTCACCATCTGTCACCAAACATTTTTATAATCTTATCAATTTTTATTCCCTATGCTGTACTTTTCATCGCCATGACTTATTTATTTTGTAACTGGAAGTTTGTATCTCTTAGTCCCCTTTATCTATTTCACCCACCCCCCACCCACTTTCCCT
>NW_027905332.1:0-235 GCF_054177405.1 Leptonychotes weddellii | reverse complement strand
GGTTTTCTCATTTTGGCAGCTCAATTGGAATTACTGAAGCTGAGAGGTTTTAATTTAACTTTGTCTAATGAAGAAGTGAGAGGAATAAAGTACATGGAAGGACAAAGTATAGGGTTGGGTAGAAATTCCATTATAATAAAGAATTAGAAAATGTGGGCATTGGAACAGATAGCCAAGTTTATTAATTCTCAAAAAAAAAATCAGAGGTTAAGCGCTGTGAATTGTGCAAGACTGT
>NW_027905331.1:0-235 GCF_054177405.1 Leptonychotes weddellii | reverse complement strand
GTTCCCACTTCTCCACATCCTCGCCGACGCCTGTTCGTTTCTTTTCAAGGAGATGAAAATGTTCTCAAAGGGACTGTGGTGACAATTACACATATTTGTGGATATACTAAAAACCATTGAGTTACATACTTTAAAGAGCGCGTTGCATGGTGTGTGAATTAATGTCAATAAAGCTGTTGAGAAAAAGCAAGAGGGGGGGCCCCCGACCTTGGGGAGTGCATGCTGACGTCTCTGA
>NW_027905330.1:0-235 GCF_054177405.1 Leptonychotes weddellii | reverse complement strand
GATAAGGAAATCTCTTGCACTATGCCACTAAATACAAAGTAATTTATTATATGATAATATAAAATAATACGAACTCCAAATATGAAATCTAAATGCACAGAAATCATCTGTATTTGATTTTTAGAACTAAGAGTTTCACAATAAACTAACATATCATCAGTGATCAATTTATCTTAACAATATATTTATTTATTCATTTGTACAAAGTAAACTTCTTCCATCTTCAATGTCTCAC
>NW_027905329.1:0-235 GCF_054177405.1 Leptonychotes weddellii | reverse complement strand
GTAGAGTCCGACTCCCAAGATGAGGGAAATCACGCTGATTAGAGCCAGGGACCACAATGAGCAGGTGTCCATCAGTTAGTGGGGTCTCATTGAAGGTGAAGCCAGAAAGGGTTTGGTGAAGCAGGAGTGGGTTCGTTAAGTCTGGCTGGACTCTCCACTGGAGCGGCTCCTCGTCCGAATGATGAGCTTTCTTCACTCTCGTGTGGTGGACCCATGGGGTGACACCTGAGACCTT
>NW_027905328.1:0-235 GCF_054177405.1 Leptonychotes weddellii | reverse complement strand
GGCCTGGGCAAAGCCGCACCAGGAACGTCAGGACCAGGGAGCCCCAGCCCCCGTGCATTACCCAGGGTTAAACCAACAAAGGCTGAATTTCCCTCGTGATGTCACACGCATGGTGAGTTACGGCCAGCAGCCAGGTCTGAGCCCAAACACCTCAGTTTTGGCTTTGTGGAGTGACACTTAGGCTTCCTGATCTTTGAAGGGCTTCTCAGACACAAAGCATCTGACCTTAGGGATA
>NW_027905327.1:0-235 GCF_054177405.1 Leptonychotes weddellii | reverse complement strand
ATGAGAGAGTTGTTGCTCTTCTTTTCTTCAATCTCCTGTTGAGTTTGTAGGTGTTCAGAATGGTTTGATCCCTATCCAGCTGAATTCCTGAGAGGAGACGAAATCCAGGTCTCCTACTCCTCCGCCATCTTGCTCCGCCCCCCCCCATCCACTTTTTATAGTCAAAAGACATACAAGAGAGAAACCAATAAAAATGCCCTTTCATTTTGTCTGAAACACAACACTACCCTCAGTT
>NW_027905326.1:0-235 GCF_054177405.1 Leptonychotes weddellii | reverse complement strand
TCTTTCAGATCACGGAGTCTGGGGGAAGTCAGCTGCTATGTCATGAGAACACACAATGGCCCTGTGAAGAGGCCTCTATTACAGGGAACTAGTGTTTCCTGTCAACAGCCATGTGAGTAAACCATCTTAGAAGAAGATCCTCCTGCTCCTGCCAAACCAACAGATTCTTCAGTCCCATCAGGTCTCTCACGAGAGGCCATGTGACACAACCGCTCAGCTACATTGCTCATGAATA
>NW_027905325.1:0-235 GCF_054177405.1 Leptonychotes weddellii | reverse complement strand
AAGACATACAAATGGCTAACAGACACATGAAAAAGTGTTCATCATCATTAGCCATGAGGGAAATTCAAATCAAAGCCACACTGAGATACAACCTTACCAGTTAGAATGGCAAAAATTGACAAGGCAAGAAACAACAAATGTTGGAGAGGTTGTGGAGAAAGGGGAACCCTCTTACACTGTTGGTGGGAATGCAAGTTGGTACAGCCACTTTGGAAAACGGTATGGAGGTTCGTCA
>NW_027905324.1:0-235 GCF_054177405.1 Leptonychotes weddellii | reverse complement strand
TTCTTCAAAAGGCCAAACCCTAAGCTCTCCAGAATGGTGGCGCCTTCCTTAGGTAGAGACAGCTAGTTGCTGTCCAATACCCATTCTCTTAGTGACAGAACTCCGGTATCACGAGAGGTATCAATACACCCAGAGAAGAGACTACATTTCCCAGCTTTCTCTGCAGCTCCTTCCCACTGCCTGGAACTTAGATGGCTGGTGCTCTGGCAGCCATCCTGGACCATGAGGGGACCTC
>NW_027905323.1:0-235 GCF_054177405.1 Leptonychotes weddellii | reverse complement strand
TCTCTCTCTCAAATAAATAAGTAAATAAAATCTTTAAAAAGAAAAGCTGTCAAAATCTGCATTAGGCAAATGGATTTCTATGTCAAGAAACTAACGTCTCCACCCATATATCCAACTTTTTGCCTTCTCAAAATGTCAGCTGTTCTGTAAACATGACCTCTGAAAGAAGCGATTTGATTAAGGATTTCAAAATCATTCAATGAAACCATGATACAGCTGCATCATCGGAATCAAA
>NW_027905322.1:0-1481 GCF_054177405.1 Leptonychotes weddellii | reverse complement strand
TGGGACCCCTGTGTTGGGTGACGGTCAGGCCGGGCTTTCTGCATAATTTATCTGGTTGTTCTGAAAAGCAGGGCCCATCCCTGGGACTGGTCTGGCTAATCTAGTTAATGCACCTTTAATGAGCTCACTGGTGCTGGAGGACATGCTCGGAGGACCCAGGACCGGCTGGCCCAGGCTCGCGCGGCCTCTGCACATGGCCCTCTCCTCTGGGGGAAGCAGCACGTTGGCAGGAGTGGGTCCTGGGCAGGTGTTTGTGTATCTGCTTATTTTTTCGAGGGAGTCTGGTATGAAGGCGGATATCAGCAGGCCATGGGGGAGGCGCCGGATTGCATCCAGGCCAGAGTCGAGTGACGAGGCCGAGTCTGTGCTCACACGGACGTGCACACTCAGGGGCATGCTGCACCCCCCGGCCCTGGAGGCATTTTCCTTTGGAATCTGGACAGTCCTGGGGGCCCAGGGGCAGATGTATGGGGGGCAGGTCCCCCTGAGCCAGGCTGCGGAGCTGGATTCTGTGCCGGGGGCAATGAGATGACCGGAGAGGATTTTAGCAGGAAAGTACCCGGCATTTCAGGATGGTTAGAATGGTGTTTGCACAAGTAGTGAGGAGTGTGAAGAGCTCACGGACCCTCAAAGAATGGAGGAGGGAAGACAGAAGCGGAGGATGGGGAGCCATTGACAGAGCAGGGGGGAGGGTGGGAAGGAAGGGAGAGGCAGAGGCACGGGCTGGACAGAGGGCTGGAGGGCCCCAGAGTGTGCGGGCGGATGGGCCACCTCTGGAGGGAAAGACGGAGGGCGAGGACATTCGGGGCAGGGGTCCAGGAGGTAATTCGCACACACAGGGCGATGATGATGCTGGTGTCTGGGTGGACCCAGTGCCAGACACGGGCTCCCAGGGGCATGTGGGGCCCAGGGTAAGTGATGGGCTGACAGTGGGCCAGGCACCGGAGCCAGGGACCCCGTGTGTGAGCCAGGTGCTGAGGAGGGGCCCCAAGAGGCCAGAGGCGATGCGAGCAAGAGGAGCGGGCCGTGGGCGGGGTGGTGGCCTCGCCTTCTTCGAGTGTGCAGGCTCGGGGAGGGGGTGCCTTCGGGTGACCCTGAGGGGAGCAGCCAAGGTGGGTCCATGGTTCACTTGGCGTCTTTGCGTCCAGGCAAGTGAGGCAGGGGCATCTCAGCCCCTACTGTGCGCCGAGCCCCGGCTTTGGTCCCGTACTCGCCTTCCCGTGTGGTCCTCAAGCCCCGGAGGGGTCACTGCTCAGAACCCCGGGAGCAGGTTGGGGCGGTCGGGAGGAGGTGCTGCTGGGCCTCAACCTCCTCTTCCCGACCACGAGGTCAGCGCCAGGCAGGGAGGGCGTCCCGGGGCCTGCGCGGTCCGCGGACGGTGGTTCGGGGGCAAGAGGAGGGGTGTCTGGGTTCACCCGGGGGCATCTCTGAGACGAAGAGGAAACGGGCCGCGTCCGCTCCGGGGGGCCAGGCTGGGAATT
>NW_027905321.1:0-235 GCF_054177405.1 Leptonychotes weddellii | reverse complement strand
TATGTTTTCATCCCAATTTCATCACCAATAGCACCGAAGTATTTTTTTAAGTGACATGGTTTATCTTAAACTTTTGCTTATCAATCTAATCTCTAAATTAGAGTAAAAGGGATATCTGAATATCAGCAGCCCATAATTAGGAACCAAAGTTAATGATCACTTATGATCATTCACAAAATAATTGATCAAAAATGTTTCTCTTTTATGCTCCTATGTGGCAATATATGCCAGAGTA
>NW_027905320.1:0-235 GCF_054177405.1 Leptonychotes weddellii | reverse complement strand
CCAGTGTGGGCCAAGGTCCCTGACTCCATGACACAATCTTAGCTGCTGCTGGTTCTGTGCTGAGAGGGGCTCTGGGCAGGAGGGCTCTGCCATTGGGCACAACTGGACCCCAGCCTCTGAGAAGCCAGCAGTGCCTGGGAGAACCCTGCACAGGTCCCAGTGGGGAACCCTGGGGTGCTGGGCAGCCTGTCCCCAGAGCCTGCACGAAGGGGCCACCCACGAGGGCCCTGTCTCG
>NW_027905319.1:0-235 GCF_054177405.1 Leptonychotes weddellii | reverse complement strand
CTGGAAGAGCAGTGGCCCAACTGTGCCGCAGATCATGGTTTACGGCAACCCCGAGCTGAGAGCCTGCTCCTCTGCTCCATCTCTGCAGCCGGCTTCCCTGCTCTGATCCCTGGGAGCTCTGCCGCACTCAGGCATCCCCGGTCTTTCTGTGACCCCGAGGGTCCTGAGACCACACTGTCCCAGCGAGGGTTCCACCCCCTGCTTAGCCACTGGAGCGACGTCCCTCAGCAGAGCC
>NW_027905318.1:0-235 GCF_054177405.1 Leptonychotes weddellii | reverse complement strand
GCTGCTCTCATGACTACAGTGAATTTGGAGATGAGCAAAAAACCCCAGCATAACTAAAAAAAGAAAAAAGTCTAATAAAACAGATTTTAATACACAGCAAAAAACTTTGTTAGGTCATCAATTTATATTTTAAAAAAGATATTTATAATTATTCCTATCTCCTCAACTTTATCTTATTAATGAATAGTCCTAGAAACTGCTAATTAAGCTTTCTGCATTATTTAATAATCCACTG
>NW_027905317.1:0-235 GCF_054177405.1 Leptonychotes weddellii | reverse complement strand
CAGGACTCCAGGATCATGACCTGAGCCGAAGGCAGATGCTTAACCAACTGAGCCACCCAGGCACCCCTCAACAGCTCTTTTTAGATCCATGAGAGAATTGAAATCACAGGGCAAATGGCTACCCCCAGATTAGAGAAACATGGGTGGAAACAGAACCACAGAAGAGACTTAGCATGGGCAAGTTTAAGAAATTAAAACATTAGTGGGGCCAAGGGTTAATAAAGCCCTCACACTT
>NW_027905316.1:0-235 GCF_054177405.1 Leptonychotes weddellii | reverse complement strand
ATCCAGGATCATTGCTCCTGGAGTGGGCTGCTGGTCCTGGAGCTGCAAGCAAGCAGGCAGGCTGGGACTTCCCTGCATCCAGCTCTATGCCATGTCATAAATGTCCCTGCCCTTCCAGGGGCTCTAAATCACCACGATGTCTGACAATTGGGTCATTGTTTCCGCTGCACCATTTATAACTCGGGAGGCTCTCCTGGGGGTTTACGCACATGTGAAATGCCACCTCAGCTGTTAA
>NW_027905315.1:0-235 GCF_054177405.1 Leptonychotes weddellii | reverse complement strand
AAATTCAAACAACAAGGAACCAATAGAGTCAAGTGGACACAAGGCAAATCCAAGAGATAGGGTCTTATAATTCTTTCAGAAACAACTAAGCCAAAAGGCAGAAAGGCCAGTCAATGTTACAAATTTAAAACACAGTCTCCTAAACACAATATACAAGTAAGCCACTTGATACACTCATGGCATTAAAAAAAAAAAAAAAAAGGCAATGCCTTTTCAACAAATGATAATTATTAAA
>NW_027905314.1:0-235 GCF_054177405.1 Leptonychotes weddellii | reverse complement strand
AGTCCTATAACATTTGGACAAACAATGATTTCCTCTTCCCAGAACTTTAATTTCCTCTGTCTATACCTTGTCACTGCTAGACCCTAGCAAGGCCCATAGATTATCTCTCCTAGGTAAGTCTGTGCCCTGAGAAATGGCATCTATTTGAAAATCTTAATTATAAATGAAACCCAACGTTATCAGCTTCTAGTACCAAGTGCTTTGCTTCTCTTAGACTGAGTGCAAAGCACGGTAA
>NW_027905313.1:0-235 GCF_054177405.1 Leptonychotes weddellii | reverse complement strand
TGCAGTCGTGGCTGAAAAAAAGCATTCCATGGAGTTCCATGATAAGCCCCCAAATATCTGTACCCTGGTACGCAGTCGAGAACTCACCTCTGGTTCATAAGTTGCACATCTTCTGGAGAAGATCTACCATGGCTCCACTAAGGCCAGTGAATATGAGAGGTGGCACCTCCATCCTGTCCATACTGAAAGCAATATCTTACATATTGCCATCAAAAGACTATACTTTCAGGGATCA
>NW_027905312.1:0-1481 GCF_054177405.1 Leptonychotes weddellii | reverse complement strand
GGCTGATGAGTGAAGGGCTCTCCTTCCAGATTACTAAGCTCCCTGGAGGTACAGGGGTTTCAGCAAAAGTTTTAGTTCTTAGGCATGTTGGAAAGGTCTCTTGTTTCAGGAGAGAAAATAGTCTAAGGTTCTTCTGAAATGTAAGACAGTATAACTTTAAAGGTCATAGAGTATAAATAAAATTAATAAAATTCTGGTCTTAAATTAGAGTACTGATGATCATAATTTTCTGAACTTTAACTGAGATACCGAATTGGTCAGGGAGAAGTATACTTATGGCAAAAACGGGACAAAATTTAAAATCATATTGATCCAGAAATTAGGAAACATGCTTATTACATTTGGCATGGTTTAGAATTGAAATAGTGAGGTTGTATTTTGCCAAAACCTGGACAGTGACTCAAGGAATCAGTTTATTTAAATTTTTTCTTCCAGTTTTATTGAGATTCACCTGGCATATAATGTTGTATTGGTTTAAGGTGTACAACATGTTGATTTCATGTATGTATGTATTGTGGAGTAGTTACCATAATAAATTTAGTTAACATCCATCACTTCACATAGTTCTTTTTTCTTATGATAAGAACATTTAGGTTGCACTTATTAAGAACTTTCAAATATAAAATACAGTGTTGTTAACTGTAGTGACCATGCTGTACATTACATTCCCAGAACTTATTATATCTGGAAGTTTGTGCCTTTTGGCTACCTTCACCCATTTCCCCTACCCCCAACCCTCACCTTTGGTAATCACCAATCTGTGCTGTTTCAATGAATTGTGTGTTTTTTTGTTTGTTTTTTCAGATTTCACATAAAAGTGAGATCATGTAATATTTGTCCTTCCCTATCTGACTTATTTCACTTAGCATAATGCCTTCAAGGCCTATCTGTGTTGTTGCAAATGACAGCATTTCCTCCTTTTTTCATGGCCACATAATATGCCATTATATATGTGTGTGTGTGTGTGTGTGTGTGTGTATCCATTCATCCTTTGATGGACACTTAGGTTTCCATACCTTAGTTTTTGTAAACAATGCTGCAATGAATATGGGGATGCAGATATCGCTCTGAGATTGTGACTTTGTTTCCTTCAGATATGTACCCAAAGGTTGGATTGGTGGATCATATGGTAGTTCTAATTTCGATTTTTTGAGGAGCTTTGATACTGTTTTCTATAGTGGTGGAATCCATTTACATTCCCACCAGTAGTGCACAAGGGTTCCCTTTTCAACATATCCTTGCCAATGCTTGTTACTTCTTTTTGATAAGTGCCATATGAACCGGTATGATGTGATATTTCATTGTAGTTTTGTTTGCACTTCCTTGATGATTAGTGATGTTGAGCATCTTGTCATGTACCATTGGCCATCTGTATGTATTCTTTGGAAAAATATCTATTCAGATCCTCTGACCAGTTTTTAATCAGATTTTTGTTGTTGTTTTTGCTATTGAGTTGTGTGAATTCTTTATATATTTTGACT